>NC_079365.1:30975000-31050000 GCF_021018895.1 Seriola aureovittata | reverse complement strand
CTCTTTAAAATCACCTCATGATTGATGTTTTTAAGTTTGTATTTTCAAATCACACGTTCACCCTGTTGCCAACATACAAACTACTGATATGATTTTCCATGTGTGTGTGTGTGTGTGTGTGTGTGCGTGTGTGTGTGTGTGTGTGAACAGCAAATGATTTTTCTTGTGAACAACTTTTTAACCATCGAAGTGACGGATGAGAAAAAGATGGATTTTATCATTAAATACAAAGACGTGTTTGTCACGGACAGAAAAACTAAATCAGAGAGATTGTGGATGTCCAGGTATGTGTGTGTGTGTGTGTGTGTGTGTGTGTGTGTGTGTGTGTGTGTGTGTTTTCAGGCAGTGAGTTATTGAATGCCAAGGCGTCTGATTGCGGTCATTATGATGCTGAAGCCAGTGAAGATGTGTAATTAGCTATTGTCCACGACCACGCCAGCAGAGTGTGCGACTGTGGTTATCACACACACACACACACACACACACACACACACACACACACACACACACACACACACACACAGGGGTGAGAAAAGAAAAAAAAGACACAAAAAGATACCCAGAGAGAACAAAAGACGAGGATGTTCACAATAATATATGCAAAGTAAACACACACAATTACCCTCATTTATACACACAACACAAACTGTCACCCCGAGCACACACACACGCACACGCACACACACACACACACACACACACGCACACACACACACACACACACACACACACACACACACACACGCACACACACACACGCACGCACGCACACACACGCACGCACGCACACGCACACACACACACACACACACACACACACGCACACACACACGCACACACACACACGCACACACACACACACAGCTATCTCTCACCCACACATATAGAGCAGCTATGGATGGAACAAGCAGTAATTAGGACGGTTAATGGCTTCTCTGTTGTGGTTAATTGCAGCCTGTATGGATCTGGTGGGTGGGGGGGTGGGCGATGTGGTGGTGGTGTTGGGGGGGGGGGGGGGGGGGTCATCACTGCTTCAGCTCTACTGATCTCATTTTTCCTTCTTTTTTTTCTCTCAGCAGCTGAAACTTTATTTGAGTAAAACTTTTTAACCCCGACGACTCAGAACTCTGACTTTAGGTTTCCTTAAAATCTTCACTTAAGTATTTAAATATTGTTTTCTCCTTATCTTAGTCATATACTTAAGGAATCCCTTAAAGTCAGTTAAACCATTGTAATAAGGACCTTAGTGACCAAAGGGAAAAAATTAAAAAAACTTAACTGCATCAGTTTATGGTGATGAAAGAAGGAAACGTCACCTTTAACGACGCTGCTGTAAAATCTCTTTCACCTTTTTCCTTAATCAAGGAAACCAAGAGATTCTGTGCGACTCCCTAAAGAGAAATTAAACCTTAAGAGGAAAACTGTCATACGAAGGCGCTCTGTGCTGCAGTTCAGATCCTGATCTCAGCTGTAATTATCTCAGGCGGACGACACCTGCAAAACTTCTACAACATATTGTGTTTCCTCTGAAATCCAGACTGAATTTCCCATGAGCACCGTCCCACCCTTCCTCCTCCTCCTCCTCCTCCTCCTCCTCCCTGACCAGAATAATGATTTTGTGTTTCTTTAAGTGGAAAGTTTTGCAGCTTTGTCACATTTTGTCAGTAAGTCGGGAACCAAACCTCCCGAGTTACTGAAAATAAAATGCAGGAGTGTTGAGGAGTTAAAAAGTCTGGAGGTCTGCCGCCCTACACACTGCCATGCCACAGGCCGACCTCTGCGTGCTCGTGTCTCTGCGTGGAGCGCTGGGTGTAAACAGTGATGTAATCCATACGGCGGAGAGGCTTTGTGAGCTTTATTCTGCAGGAGAAGTTTGGCTGTTCAGTCACCTGAAAACAGGACTGATCTGAATCCGTCTCAGTGAAAGAACCACTCGCTCATACAGAATAAAAACAGGTGAAACATCACAGCAACATCCACCCACGTGATAATCTGCAGCTGAGACCACACCCCTTCATTTTAGAGCCAATCATACGAGGTAACGGCGTCCGGCTCGTGTCCTGTGTCTCGCGGCGGGATGGACGAACCTGCTGCAGCTTTCTGTCTGTTAACACGTCTAACCCTGATCACACCGCTCAAACCAAACACACGGCGTGAACGACACCATGTGACTCAACATGTCATTAAAACCTGAGACAGGAAGCGAAACTTCCCTCCAAAACATGACAAACAAACATCCAAAACTCGCTGACAAGGTTCAGCTGAAGGTCGGCGGCGAGGGGAGACGGAGGAGAAAGAAGATGATGAGAGGTAAGTGGGTCCGGCTGGTCCCCCCATTAATAAGTCACATGGTTTGATCTTCACCAGCTGCCGTACTCGCCTCCTCCACGACGCACCTGAGCGCCGCCTGTAAGCCGCTTAGAGTAAGAGCGTTATCTAAACGCCCGAGAAATGTAAATGACACGGGGAGGAGAGGGAAACGAGACCGAGACACAGGGAGACGTTGATGAAAACATCCTGAGGAGGAAACTGCACCTCACAGGAAGTATAACTGTAATCTGTTATCAGGTCCGACGGCGGCATCAGCGTCACGCTCCAGACGCCCTCCTGGAGGATTATGGTCACAACACGCTGAGTGAGACGCAGAGGAAAACTGCACGCGTCACGCACAGCCGACGATGACATCCACAACAGCGCTCGCCGCCTCGCGACAGCCGCTATTAAACCCTGGGAGCGGTCGGCCGGGGCGGCGCTTGGAAAATGAAGTGGAGCAGTCGGCAGAAAGCCCGGGCGGCGTGAAGCCCCTCATCACTCATCCCTTCTCCATTTCTCCTCCATTAGTGTTTTATGTGCTCATCTCCTCAGCGGCAATAAAAAGACTTGATCAATGACAGACACAGAACACGCCGAACAGGAAGTAACAAACAATCGTTTGTAGATTTTAGTTAACGGCAAGAAAAATACATGAAAACTAGAATCAGTGTTTGTCTCCTGGTTCCAGGTCACAGCTGTTTATCAGAGCCAGAGAACGTGTTCAACATCCGACTGAAGTCTTGAGTAATGAGTAGAAAGATTTTTGTTTGTTTAGGTCAGAAGTCATTTTAGCATTTTTCAAAAGTATGTTTTGAAATGAACTTTAAAAAGAAAAACAACAGTCAGGAGGTTTTTACAGAAATAACAAAAAAATATGTTTCCTGCTTCAGTTAACTTCCTGTTTTTCAGACTCACTCTCGCTCTCTTACTATTATTATTTATTATTATAAACATATTATTATTATCTGTCTTTGAGTCCAAGTGATTGTTTGTGCTGAACTTGAAGAAGTGCCCTGAGATGTTGCTTTTGCAAGGCTAAAACAGCAGTTTGTGAGGTCACCACGCCCCCTGACCTTTGACCTTCGACCTCCAAAATCTAATGCGTTCATCCTCAACTTCAAGTGAACGTTTTTGTGCCAAACTTGAAGAAGTTCCATCAAGCAGTTACTGAGATATGTTTGTCCACGACTGTTGGCGACACAGGGGAATAAAAATCTCAATTTATCTAACAGCTGGAAAAAAAGAAAAGAAGCTGCTCCAAACCATTCCTCATCACCGTTTAACTTTTCCATTTAATCCCTCATAAGAAGGAAAACGCAGCCGTGGTTTAACACAGTGAAATATGAGACATCTAAAGCGTCTGTATCCACATAAAACTAAGAAATAAAATCACATTCCCTCCATCTTATCGGCTTAGTTAGTCTCCGGGGCCGTGGTGGAGAATGCGGCTCCCACTGTGCTCGTCGGTGTGTGAAATAGGATGGTGCCCACCTCATTAATACCCCCGATGCATCTGGCTAACTCCACCACAGTACAGTGTGAGGGAACAGATTACAACTAGCTTTGTGCTGCTAGCATGTTTGCTAGTTTTGAGGCTTTGCTAACGGAGCTAGACGAAACGATTTCCCCTTTCCTCCAGAGCGGCGGCGGCGGCGGCAGACCTCAGCTCTCTGAGGCGGGAGCAGGAACAGCTGCTCCATACCACTGAAGGCATTTCACATATGGAAGATCAACAGGGACCAAATTAAAGTCGAAACCATCTCCAGCTACGGCAACTCAACCGAGATACAACAGAGATTAAAACGACACCGGGCAGCTGAACTCTGAGACCTCGGAAACACAAAACTAGACAAACAACAACAAGGAAAAAAGCATCTCAGGGTCAAATACTTTAAGGTTGAAACATCTGGGCTTCTAGTGAGCATGCACAGATGTTGTCTCCTCTGCAAGCCTCTACAATCTATAACCCCCAAACACATTTACATGGATCCTCAGAGAGCCATCATTTCATCATCTGCAGTGGGACATGTTTAAATTAAGGTACCAAAATTTAAAATAACTTTCAGCTAATAACAAGTGTTTTGTTTCTCTGTAGCTATTTGAGTTTTAACCTCTTTTATCTCCGATACCTGCTGTCTGCCGTACCTCAGGCTGTGTGTGTCAGTAAAAGCACAAGAGCTCTGATTGGCTGGATTTGAGCTGCTCGTGTTTTCTGGTAAATTACTGAAGGAAGAAAACACCAGACGGATTGTTTGTGATTGAGCAAAGATGATTTGATCAATCACAACTTAAACATCTTTTCATTCGCTTTATATGGAAAACTTTTTACAGTGAGTGAAAGAACATAACATGATGGTTTCAGGTAGTTAATGCTGTAAATGCACAAAATAACCCTGATAACTTGGGCGACATATTTTGAGCCCAAACATCACGATTTGTGATAATACTTTTATATAATTGTATTTTATGATTCAGGTGTAAGTGATGTTTTCTGAGGTGAGGTAAGGTCACATGCCAAGGTACAGTGTACAGTCGGCGAAGCAGTGGAGTGACGGTCGGACTCTGCAGCAGAGCAGATGGATATGGCGTTTTTCAATATTATCAAATATCAGCTGAAAACCTACAGATAACGTGCAACATCACCGGAGAGACAACACCTCATACAGAAGCATAAAGCAAAGCCTTATTCTGAAAATCTCTCACAACAGGAACCTAAACTTCATCTGGAAAAACATCCACAAACAGGAGGACGCTGCCACCTGGACGTCCACGCAGCGAGACAGAGGAAGTGTAGTTCAGAAAGCCACATCGACAAGAGCCCGACGCCAACAGATCAATAATTAAAAAGATAAACCGATCTGATCAATGAAGGAACGCCACACTCACCAACACTGTTGGCCCCAACGTCCCTCCTCAGACCGCAGAACATGACAGCAGACATCGAGCTCCCCTGATCAGAGTAACATCCAGAGGAGAGAGAGAGAGAGAGGCACTAACAGAGAGGAGAGAGAGAGACACTAACAGAGAGGAGAGAGAGAGAGACACTAACAGAGAGGAGGAGAGAGAGAGAGAGAGAGACACACTAACAGAGAGGAGAGAGAGAGACACTTACAGAGAGGAGAGAGAGAGAGAGAGAGACACACTAACAGAGAGGAGGAGAGAGAGAGAGAGAGAGACACACTAACAGAGAGGAGGAGAGAGAGAGACACTTACAGAGAGGAGAGAGAGAGACACTAACAGAGAGGAGGAGAGAGAGAGACACTAACAGAGAGGAGAGAGAGAGAGAGACACTAACAGAGAGGAGGAGAGAGAGAGACACTAACAGAGAGGAGAGAGAGAGAGACACTAACAGAGAGGAGAGAGAGAGAGACACTAACAGAGAGGAGGAGAGAGAGAGAGAGACACTAACAGAGAGAGAGAGACACTCACAGAGAGGAGGAGAGAGAGAGACACTAACAGAGAGGAGAGAGAGACACTAACAGAGAGGAGGAGAGAGAGAGACACTAACAGAGAGGAGAGAGAGAGAGACACTAACAGAGAGGAGGAGAGAGAGAGAGAGAGACACTCACAGAGAGGAGGAGAGAGAGAGACACTAACAGAGAGAGAGAGACACTAACAGAGAGAGAGAGAGAGACACTCACAGAGAGGGAGAGAGAGACACTCAGAGAGAGAGACACTAACAAAGAGAGAGAGAGACACTAACAGAGAGAGAGACACTAACAAAGAGAGAGAGAGACACTAACAAAGAGAGAGAGAGACACTCACAGAGGAGAGAGAGAGACACTAACAGAGAGAGAGAGAGAGAGAGAGACACTAACAGAGAGAGAGAGAGAGAGAGAGACACTAACAGAGAGAGAGAGAGAGACACTCACAGAGAGGAGAGAGAAAAAAAGAGGACGGAGAGAGGAAGAGACAGGAGGAGAGATGTGGACTGCCGAGCGCTCAGGGAACACAGTGGCGATGATAAGAGATGACGGGCGCTTACGTTACAGCCGCTCAACCCCCGAGAGAGAGAGAGAGAGACAGGGAGGGAGAGAGAGGTACATATTGAAAAGGAAGGAAGAGAGAGAGAGTGTAGGATGAGCTTATGAGAGAGGAAGTGTGTAAGAGTGAGGGAGGTGGAATAAAAGGAGAGAAGAAGAAGAGATGCTGAGAGTTTATGAATAAAAGGAGGTGAAGTGATTTTTGCCAATTCATCCATGTTTATTTTAAACTGCCTCTGCTCCTCGTTTCCAGGGGCAGTAACGTGTTACCGAGTAACTTTAAAATCATCACGTTAACGTCTGCATCAATCGATCAATAAATACATTTAAAGATCATGCGGAAAAGGTGTCAAACAAACTGTAAAAATGTAATTTACAAAGTTTCAGGTGGAAAGGTTTATGGTTATTTTGACAGATACGTCGTTCAGTCTGAGTTTAGCTGCACGGATTAAACCGGAGGAGGTTGTTTTCACTTGCTACTCACACCTTCAATTCAATCAATCAATCAATGTATGCGATCAGTTATTTCCAGACTTTTGCATTACAGCCTCTTTGTTTAAGACTTCAGAGCAACACGTTAATGTCGTGGCTGAAGTCAGTGATGCTAGCCTTCTTAGCTTCAGTTAGCATTTCCTCCCTAGTCATGGAGTAGTTTGATGGTTTAATAGTTTATTGTGAAAAAGGTAATTTGCTGGTTTCAGACAGTTTCTCGAAGTTGAAGTTTCGAAGAAGGTTGGAAGTTTATTGAAGAAATGTCAGTGTTTCCAAAAGGTCAATGAGTCTGTATGTGTGTGTTTGCTTTGATAGGTTTCCTGATGTGTTTCTAAAAGCGGCAGGACGACGGTTGTTCCCACGATCTGAGAAGAAACGTCAGATCTGTCAGGTCTGAACGGCTCTCAAGGTTTCAACGACCCAACTAAAGGTTAAATGTGCCGAACGAGCAAGAACTGAAGAAGCGTTTCGGGTGTGAGGTGAAACTTTCTTTAAGAAACTCAGCGGTGAAAGTCTTTTATTTATCGGCCTTTTATTTCACTGTCCCGACATGGACGCTGACGCTCTTTATGCTTCACCTGTCTTCATCTTTTTCTCCACTAGAGGTCACTGAACAATAACACTGCTATAGCGTCTTTCTTTTCTGACTTATTATACTGACATTTATATCTTGCACAACCCGCCTTGATAAAACTACTTAATTATAGTATAATTATCTTATTAAAGCAATTAATCTATTTATAATTTGAGAGGTTACATGTGTTTAAAGAGAGAATGACGGGAGGGAAAAACGGACACAAAAGAAGGGAGTGAATGTTTGCGACAGGAAGTGTGTGGAGGTATGAAAGGAGTGTGTAGTGATTAGATAGAGACCATGAGAGAGAGAGGAATGAGTGTTTCATCCTCCTCCTCCTCCTCCTCCTCCTCCTCTCCACATTTACAATAACATTTTATCCACAGCAGCTCTCAACAAATTCAACATGACAAGCTTCAATTACTAAATGATCTAAGATACAAACCACCAGAAATATATTTAGAACACGTCCCACTTTCACCGCCGCGATAAGAAGGTATTCATTAAATTTAGCCAAATATGTCGAGCTTCCAAATCTGTTGTTTAGGTTACTAAAAAGGTTGTGTATGGACATGTCAGGGTGTTAGAGGTGTCAGGAGAGGAGGCGCTCTCTGAAGAGACGAGTCTTCAGCAGCTTCTTGAAGGTAGAGAGACGCTCCTGCTCTGATGGACTTCAGTAGCTT
Source organism: Seriola aureovittata (assembly GCF_021018895.1). Taxonomy (NCBI): domain Eukaryota; kingdom Metazoa; phylum Chordata; class Actinopteri; order Carangiformes; family Carangidae; genus Seriola; species Seriola aureovittata. The sequence goes on along the minus strand of NC_079365.1, from coordinate 31,041,955 downwards.
GTTCCACCATCAGGGAACCTCAGACCAGAACAGTCTGGACTGGGACTGACGTGTGTGCAGGGACGCTGACCACAGAGGATCACAGTGGCTGAGAAGGATTGAGTTCAGGTGGATGGAGCAGACCCAGAAGTCTCTCTGACGGCAGGAGTCAGGAGGCCGAAGAGCAGCAGAGTGACACGTGCTCCGATTCTGCATCATCTGCGTGGGCTTGGCTCTGCGTGAAGGGAGGTCCACCAGAAGAGCGCCGCAGTAGATAAACGCCGTCTGGACCAAGAGCTGGGTGGAGGACTGAGTCAGGGAAGATCTGATGTTTCTGATGTACAGAGCAACGAGACACAACCAGGAGACGATGCAACGTGGTCAGAGCAGGGGAGCTGGTGACGGAGAGATCAGATGTTTTCCCAAAAGCCCCTCATCTTTTATAAAGTTTATAATATAACTTCAACTTGGAGCCATTTTCCCCTCAGTCTCTCTGGACTGGCAAATCAATAGAGTTCTTTTAGCTACTGGGGAAATATTGTCATCTGTAGGTTACGCCCGACAACTAGCGGACATTTTCGACACTTCAGTTTTGGGCTCCACCCCCGATATGACAAAGAGTTCAGTCTTATAGAGGTTTAGTTGGGGTATCCATGATACATCAGGGAGACGGGCCGAGATCCGCTCAGAGACAGTGGGGTCATCCGGCGGGAATGAAAGGTATAGTTGGGTGTCGTCTGCATAGCGGTGATATGACAAACGATGCGAGTGAATGACCGGACCCGAGGAGGAGGCGTAGCAGAGAGAGAGAGAGAACAAACCCCCCAAAAACCGCTGCATATCCAGATAACACAACAGAAGAGCTCCAGGCCTGTAGGGGGAGCTCTGAGAGGAACACCTTGAGCATAAAGCTTGAGCTTCGACCCGAGAGGGCAGACCTACGACCTTTGACCTTGGACCAAACGAGGGAGTATGACAGCGTAATTATATAAAAGAGCAACAGAAAACATGGCAAGCGTTAGCATTAGCTTATATACAGTCAATGGGTGAGAGCTCCCCCTAGAGGCCTGGAGCTCCTCTGTTGTGTTGTGTGTTTTTGTTTCGTCTTCCTGCAGCACGTTTACGTTCTTGTATTGTTTCGTATTTTGTTTCTGTGTTTTTGAATCTGCGTCGTTTCCCCCCCGATGTAAGCGTTTGTCCTCGTCGGCCACCGTACATAAGAGCTAACAGAACATGTTTCTTGTTTTACCAAATTCAAGGCTTCTCTGCTTTATCCCAAAGATTCTCCCTCTAGCTCTCTCCTCCTCTTTTTTTCATTTCCTTCCCTCTCTCTCTCTCTCTCTCTCTCTCTCCATCCCTCTCTCCCCCACTGTCTGAAACCATCAGAGCAAAAATACAGAAGCACACGTACTGTAAAAAAACATGCAAAACACACACACACACAGACACACACACACTAATCTGTCTGCTGGGTGGATGAGCAGACAGAGACACTAATAACCCTCGTTATTACTCTCTCTCTCCCTCGTGGTCAGTTCATCGTGGAGGCCGCTCGCTCGCCCTGCGCTGCCTGACCTAGTTTCATCCCAAACAGCTCGACCCCGCATCTTCACGTCAGCAGAGGTTCTGAGTCACTTCGCTCCGTCTCGCCACGATTCACTCAACAGTCGAGTCCAGCCGAGCACGCAACAGTGCAAATGTTGCATATGTGTGTGTGTGTGTGTTATTCTTTTTTAATTGGGTAAATGTGCAGCTTCAATAACACGTCTCAGGTAGAGACGCACGCCAAGAGCATGCTCAGTAGAAAAGCAAATTACAGTCCGTGCTGTAACACTGGCAACTTCATCTCAAACCCTGGAGGATGGAAGATTCATTTTTAAATACCACAGCTTACAACCTTAAATCCATGTATTATATCGTGTGTACAAAGGCAGCAGTATGTTTCCTCACTGTGTGTTTTTTTTCTTTTTAAGGAAACAGGAGCCTGTGAACATCTATGAGGTTTGGTTAAATCGGCAGCACAATGAGCAGCAGAGAATCAGGCTGCTGAAAATACATCAGTGGGTTTAGAGTAAAAAAAAGAAGAAAGAAAGGAAACACTTTAATCAGCCAAAATTTGAAGCATCAAATCTCGACTCAGAAATCACAAGATGAAGTCTCTCATCTCTCGACTTTAAATTCACAGTCACCAGAAACTGAGACTTTGAGTTTCAAATAAACATGAAAAATCCAACGATGAGCTTTTGATTCTGGTATTTTGTCGCCGCGTTTGTGTAAAAAGAAACAATCAGAAGCTTCACCAGTTTTCCGCTCTATATTTCACCACAGGAAACTTCTTTCTTACACATAATGTCGTGTTAAAAACCACCAGCTGATAATTAAACTGATGATCTGCCAAAGAAGAGCAAACGAAACTGTGTGAAAACCCGGGACAGTCAGACTTCTGTGGGTGTTCATCTCCCCACAAGTGTTTTTGTTTGGATTGTTTTTTCTTTCCCAACACTTGTGAGGACCCGCCTCCACAGTCCTCTCCGCCTGCATTCACAGAGGGGTCGGTTCCTCGCCTCTATTCGATTGGACAGTAGCGACGGACAGAAAATGCAGAACCTGAGTCGGAACAGGAAGTAGAAATCAAAATAGAGCCGGTGCTGTTGCACCTGTTCTCATGCGTTTACAGACTCAGGACACAACCAGGAAGGAAACAAGCAAACTAATGAGGTTTCACTCGAAACTATGAAATTCTAAAAACAAAATGCATTTTAATAATCCTCCATTGCTTTGAGGATTACCCACAATCCTTTGCCGTTACTACTCAATGCAGGGACAGATGTACAACGATAGGTGGCGTAGTGGTTCCATTAAGCAGGATTTAACCTGAAGCTTTTCAACTATTACAAAATGCAAACTCATATAGAGCTGCACACTTGATTTCTGCAGAACATCACGTAGACATACAACTTCTAGAAGGTGAATGACGACTTTCAACAACTGTGAACCTCCCGTATCCACCAGGCACAAGTAATTCAGAGAGCGACAGACAGATAGAGTCTGAATTTAGCATCAAAGTTGACAATAAGTTCGTACGAGGAAGAACACTGTAGAAAATATGAATAAAAACACACACACACACACTCACACACACACACACACTCACACACACACACACACACACACACACACACACAGTGGGTGAGGCAGCAGGAAAGTGAAGCTGTCAGAGGTGTCTGATCTATTGAGAGAGAAAAAGACTCTTTTAACTCACTGCTCTTGAAACCTGTGTGCTGAGAGGTTGGCGCGCGCGCGTGTGTGTGTGTGTGTGTGTGTGTGTGTGTGTGTGTGTGTGTGTGTGTGTGTGTGTGTGTATCAATACGTGTACCTTTTGCATACCTTTTGTCTGCCCAGGTGTCTGTGTGTTCTGTGTGCTCATCACAACAACTCGTCCAACCTGAACAACCATCACCCCTCTTATACGACCCACATCAGCGTCTGCTGAAATAGTGCCCCCCCCCCGCATGGCGGCAGGCGTAACGGATCTTGGTTGTCATGGTTACAATAATAAACACGCGGACTGTAAGTGTCACTAAACAACCGGTCGGGACCTGGTTACAGTTGCCAGGTAACAGAAGCCTCAACACTGAACATCCTCATTAGCATATTCCAGCGTCTTCATTAGGACACACCCACAGCAGGTAGAGTCTGTTCTGTGAAGGACTCGCACAAGAGAAAACAAGCGAACACGTAAACAACAAAAACAATAAACAGCTATAGACACGTACAAGTGAAAAGTATATGATGTGTGTGTGTGTGTGTGTGTGTGTGTGTGTTTTTTCCTCAAGGCTCACAGAGTAAGAAAAAAAAGAAAAAAGATGGAGAGAGGGAAAGTGAAAGAGGCGGAGGTGGAGGGAGGCGAAAGAAGCAGTCACGAAAATGAGTCATGTCAGTTTACTACTACACACACACACGCATGCACACGCACACACACACGCATGCACACACACACACACACACGCACACACACACGCACACACACATGCACACGCACATACATGCATGCACACACGGTCTAGAGACACTTGAGATCACATTTTATATATTGCACATGGTCAGAGTGCAATATCTCTCTCCTCTCTCTTCCTTCCTCTCTCTCTCTATCTCTTCCTTCCTCTCTCTCTCTTCCTTCCTCTCTCTCTCCTCTCTTCCTTCCTCTCTCTCTCCTCTCTTCCTTCCTCTCTCTCTATCTCTCCTTCCTCTCTCTCTCTCCTTCTCTCTCTCTTCCTTCCTCTCTCTCTCTCTTCCTTCCTCTCTCTCTCTTCCTTCCTCTCTCTCTCTATCTCTTCCTTCCTCTCTCTCTCTATCTCTTCCTTCCTCTCTCTCTCTATCTCTTCCTTCCTCTTCTCTCTCTCTCTTCCTTCCTCTCTCTCTCTTCCTTCCTCTCTCTCTCTATCTCTTCCTTCCTCTCTCTCTCTCTCTCTCTTCCTTCCTCTCTCTCTCTCTCTCTCTTCTTCCTTCCTCTCTCTCTCTCTTCCTTCCTCTCTCTCTCTTCCTTCCTCTCTCTCTCTCTTCTCTTCCTTCTCTCTCTCTTCTCTCTCTCTTCCTTCCTCTCTCTCCTCTCTTCCTTCCTCTCTCTCTCTCTTCCTTCCTCTCTCTCTCTCTCCTCTCTTCCTTCCTCTCTCTCTCTATCTCTTCCTTCTTCTCTCTCTCTCTCTACTCTCTCTCTCTCCTTCCTCTCTCTCTCTCCTTCCTCTCTCTCTCTCTATCTCTCCCTCCTTCCTCTCTCTCTTTCTCCTCTCTCTCTCTTTACTCTCTCTCTTTACTCTCTCTCTCTCTCCTTCCTCTCTCTATCTCTCCTTCCTCTCTCCTTCTCTCTCTCTCCCTCGTTCTCTGGGTTTCAAGTGCAAATGAATCCACACTCCAAGGATTATGGATAAGTACTTTGAAGTGGCAAATGATGGCCTCCCGTGGCTCAGTGCAGGAAACACACACACACACACACACACACACACACAACACACACACACACACACACACACACACACACACACACACACTGTAGGCAGCTGGTTAATATAACGTATGCAAACATGTGTCTATGTGTCTAGACATTGACAGACCATACACACACACAGACACACACACACACACACACACACACACACACACACACACACACACACACACACACACACACACGTCTTTTCTATACATTACAGCACAGGAATAATAAACATGTAAGGTGATTTATATGCAGACTACAACAACACTCATGTTTCTCCAATAATCACAGTGAATAAGAGATTTCATGCTGATGTAATCGATCCTGTAGGAAAAGATCAATGGAAATGATAAAGAACACTTGAATTATAAATGGGAACCGTGACATAAAGAATATTATCTATAAACCATAAATAACGTCCCTGTGGCTGAATGTGAAGGTGGAGAGAAAGTCTCCCCACAGGTTTAGTTGAACTCGTGATCACATGACTAGTTGAGCGTACGGTTGCCTGGATACAAAGTCTGTCAAAGCCCAACTCACAAATCTCTGCTTCCTGTTTCTGCTCCGATTTTATTTTGAAAGTCTTGACCAGAAGTTTTGATTCGTCTCTTTGCACCGATTTGACGCTTCTGTCTGATGTTTTGTCTTTTTTACTTCATCATTACTTATTGATTACTGATCGTTATGTATTGATTAAACTTCAGTGAAGTCATGATCAGTAAAGAAAATAATCTTTAAAGATATAAACATTAAACATTATAAACATCAAATGTCTCTCCCTCTACCTCTCTCTCTACCTCCCTCTCTCTCCCTCTCCTACCTCTCTCTCTCTCTCCCTCTCTCTCTCTCTCTCTCTCTCCCCCCTCTACCTCTCTCTCTCTCTCCCTCTCTCTCTCTCTCTCTCTCTCCCTCTCTCTCTCCCTCTCTCTCTCTACCTCCCTCTCCCTACCTCTCTCTCTCTCTCTCTCTCCCTCTCTCTCTCTCTCCCCCCTCTACCTCTCTCTCTCTCTCCCTCTCTCTCTCCCTCTCTCTACCTCCCCCTGCCGAGCGTCTTCATTCTATCACTTTAATAGCAGTCAACACTGCAGGACACAGAGGGAGGACAGATGGAGCCTGAGAAAGAGACAGAGGAGGAAACAGAGGAAAACAGGAGACGAATAAACAGAGGGAGAGAGAGACAGAGAGGAGGAGCAACTGCAGGGAAGAGAGAAGAAGAAGAAGAGAAAGGAAAAGGTGACAGCGACAGGAAAAAGGCGGAGCTACAACATTTAAAGAGCCTTTTATTGCATCATTATCAAAGACAAAAAAAAAATACAGAGAACATTTAGAAATAATTTCATCATAAATAAAAAGTCAACAGAGTGAAAAGCAAAAGAAGAAAGAAGAAAGATGGTGACGAAGCAGCTCTGAGCTCTGAACCTCTCACCAGCACCAGTTTAATTAACTGTCTGATTTCCATGAAATTAAACTGAATATCTACAACTGGGTTTCAATTAAAAGTCAAAGACGTCCAGTTAGACAAAACCCCTTCTCTATATAATAATAACTACATGTTCTTTAATTATTCCAGAACATATTATTACAATAACAGCTGTAATAAGTGATAACTACGTAACAGAGGGCTTTTCAAAAAATCCTAATTAAGCGTTTAAAGGTTCTGTAACGATCGTCACGGCCACTAGATGTCGCACTAAAGCATCTCACACCAAAACAAACGTCAGCCTCAAACTCCAGCCGGAAAATTCAGGCTTTGACGTTTCAGTCAGGAGCAGCTGCACCAGCGACACTGATGGAGCCTGTAAAGACCTGATGAGTTAAGGATTTCTTAAAATAAAAACAGCTGCACAAAACACCCTTAAGTCTTCTGCTTATGGTTCACTTAAGTATTTAGTCGCTTAAAGTCAGTTAAAATGTTGCACAAAAGACCTTAAAAAACTAAAGGTACGTCTGACTCCGTCTTAACTGCAACATGACCAAGTTTAAATGAAGAGAATGAGAAAGATGAGAAGATGAAGAACTGATTTGAATTCTTCCTTAACTAAGGAAACCTTCTGTGCAACTCCCTCAGCTGAGGAGAAATTAAACCTTAAATGTCGGACTTAAGTAGAAAAGTTAATGTGTTTCGTGCAACCGGCCCCTGGAGGTTCGACACTCCAGAATCTCTGAGAAGTGTTTCTATCACTGAACGGACTGTGACGGGTGATGATCGTATACGACAGGTTCAAGGTACCGTCGTATTTTACAGCCTCAAGAAAAAAACCCCAGAGCAGCAACAACGATTAAGAGTGAAAAAAGAAAGAGATGAAGGAAGAAGACTAGAAGAGAGAAACAGACTCGTGGAGGCAGAATGAGAGAGTGACAGATGAAACCGTCTGCAGGAGAAATAGAAAATAGACATTAGACAAAAACGATAGTAAATCAGGAAAATGGCGAAAAATGGAGCCGGAGATGAAATGAGATAAGGGGGGGGGGGGGGGGCAGAGGAGGAGAGGAGAGTGCACATCAGCAGGTTTCTGGCATCGCAGGCTGGAAGTCGGCCGATGTTTGAAATGCAAATTAACCCCAAATCTGTTTTCCACTCTTCCTCGGCGGAATCACAGCTTTCTGTCGTGCCAGCTCTCCTACCTGTCACTCCTCTCATAATTCACTCTCTCATTCCCGCCTCTGCTCGCCCTCTTTCATTCGGCTTCTCCTCTTTATTTCTTTTCTCTAACACCGTTCGGGCTGCCAGGTTTGTATTACACACAGAAGAGCAGCTTCTCTCTTCTGTTTCTGCTGCTGCACAGACACATTTAATGACTCACAGGAACCTGAAGCAGCCGCTGGTCTGTCGCTCCACCTGCTGCTCCGCAGGAAACCGGCACACTCTTTTATTTATGTGCCATTAACTGCAAAATGCAAAATAATGAATCACAGGTAAAAAACCAGCACAGACAGAAAGAGCTTCCACACCGACACTTCAGAAGGATTTCTACACCGCAAACAAAAACTGGCCTGTTTGTCACTGACCTACAAAACACTGTCGCTGCACATATTGTACTGTCAGTCACTCAGCAAGAGGAAGTCAACACACCTGAACACACGTCAGAAGAGGTGGGGCACCACTTCACAATAAGATGACCCATATAACCCATTTATAAATGCTTCATAATTAGGTTATTAATTCAGTTAACACTTTATAAATCCTAAATAAACAGTTATAAACAATACTACTCATTAATCTGGCCAATGAGTTACTGCCATTTAAAACTAGTAAAAGGAGCCTTTTATTAACACATTAATTATAATGATGTGTTTTATACTTTACAATAAGACTCTTCTTCTCAGTTATAAATGTTAGTAACTTATTAATAAATGATGACGGGGTCTGTTGTTCACTGAGTCGGCATGAAACTTTAAGATGTTGATTAATTGTTAGTAACAGACAAACATGAAGAAGCAGCAGCTACAGACGCTGATGATGGAGAAAACAAGGAGACATGAGGCTCACTATCTGGCAGGAAACAGGTCACTGTTGGCCTTTCTATCTAATGTGTTGTAACAGCTTATAAATCATTTACAAAGTGTTAACAAGCTAATTAATAAACTAGCTATAAACCATTCATAACTCTTTATGGTAAAGTGGAACCTGATGTTTTTCTGGTGAAAACAAACTTTAGTAACTTTAAGAACCAAGAAACTGAACCGACCCTCCTCAACACGCAGAGGCGAGAGCTCGGGGTTCCTAAGGGGAAAAGGGGCCCCCCGATGGCCCCTCATATTGGTACATTTTGCAATGACAACCAGAAACCCACTAAAGAATATCAAGAATATCAACACGCATTCGCTCCTTCAACGGCTCGAAGAAAACAAGATTCATAAACCTGAGAAAAGAAAGAAAAATAGACGGAAGATATTCGTCTGCCGACTCGTCGCCTGTATTTCTAAGTTGTGCGGTTGAAAATTGCCCCTCCGCTCTGGTGAACACCTGTTCACCGCTCGGCCCCATTGAAGGGCACACCACACCTATAAATCACCTCAGCCTATCAGGTATCGGCTCATAACACAATCTGTTCTGTTGCAGATCAGCGAGTTCAACCGTTGGATCAATCCCCTGCTTTGTTTGCAGCATTATAAGATGATTTTTACACTCCATTATTCAGCTTTTTCTTTGCCTCATTTCGCTCATACCTTTCCTACATCAGGTTTTTTGTTTTTTGTTTTAACTCAAAACCAGGGCAATAATCACAGCAGCTCCAGAAAGCTCAGGAACATCAGTCATTCAGATTCTCGCAGATATATTTCACCCACGGTCTTTTCTATGAGTTCCCCAAAATAATCAGTCAGTTCGAAACTCTGATGTGAAGCTGATGTGATTTATGGTCTATTATAAAACTCATTAGGGAGTCAGGGTGGAGGTTTAGGGACATAAAATCACCACAGTGTGATTCTGTCTGTTGTGTGTTGTCTGGATATAAAGCAGCTCTGATACAGCCTGTATCCAGACAACAAAACACCTCAAGTTTTCTACTCAAGTATGGCACTTAAGGTTTAATTTCTCCTTAGCTGAGGGAGTTACCTAAGGGTGTTGCACAAACTCCTTAAAAATGTGTCCTTAGCTAAGAGAAAGGAGTTAAGGCCTTTGCAGCAGTGAAAGAGATTTTACAGCAGTAAAATTCTACCGTCTCCATGGTTACTGTTGATTTGCTGCCATTAGCACTTCTGATACCTGTTATCTCACCGTCCGGTTGTTTCAGCGGGAACTTCACCATGTTTCAGTTCAGACAGAGTCAGAGGGGCCTTTAGTTTTTTCCCCCTTACTTTGGTCACTAAGGGCTTTTAGGGACTTTAAGTGATTCCTTAAGTATAAGACGAGAATACGGAGAAAACCTTAAATATAAGTGAACATTTTAAGGAAACCTTAAGGAGAAGACTTAAGGGTGTTTTGTGCAACTGTTTTTATTTTAAGGAAAAATTAACTCAAACTTTAAGGAAAATCTTAACTTAAGGTGTTTGAGCCTTAAAACGAGCCGTCAGGACTTCTGGAACTTTGTGATGTCACAACAAAGCAGTCACCAGTGAGAGAGAGAGAGAGAGAGAGAGAGAGGCTCAGAGCCTCCTCTCTTCTGATTGGCTCACCGACCTGTTGTTACTAGAGCTGCAGAGAGAAGCCTGAGAGAGGAGATGTAAAACTACACTGAGATGGTTTTTATATCTTCTGGATCAACACTTCAAATAAAACACAGAAGAAGAAAATGTGGAGCTTTACAGATGATATCTAACGTCTGATCTGTTTGATATAACGGGTACATGAGTTTCATTTCATACGTTTCCTCTCTTCCCTCCTCTCTCTTCTTATTTCATTCTTTCTAAATATTGCCCCCCCCCCCCCCCCTCCCCCCTCTGCTCTCTGGTAACCCTTCCTTGACATAATGAGGCCAGCGTAGCAAAAGTGTGAAGCCTCTGTCTGTCTTTCTCTTTGTCACTCTCTCTCTCTTTCTGTTTCTTCTTCTCTTGGCTTTCATTTGTTGGCTGTGTTTTGTTTTGTTTTGTTTTTTTTTTCCCCCTCCTCCTTCTTCTTCTGTGGTCTTATTGTTGTCACTGGCAGCCAACTAAGGGAGCTGAGAAAGGCCAAACAAGGATTTTTTGAAAAGGTTTCTTGAAAGCGTCGGCTCTTATCTGCCTCACACACCAAACAACACGCAACACAGCCTGTCATCACTTCCTCTCTCGTTCCTCCCTCATTCTCCCTCTTTTTTCATTTTTTTAATCTGTTTTCTTCTGGCGTCCTCGGGGCTGTTCGGCCTCTCCTCCGTCACTTACTCCACTCCTCTCCTCCCTTTTCTATTTTACTCATCCTTCTTGTCCTGGTTGTTGTTTTTTCCGTGTTCTCGTCTCACACTTCCTCCGTGTTTCTTTTCATCTCGTTTGACTTCTCTTTGTTTCTCTTCGTGTTCTTGTGTCTCGTTGTATTTTTCACCTGTCGTTTTTTCTTCTGCTTTTCCTCAGCGAGCTCAGACGGCAGCGACGAACAGACGCGGTTATGAGGAATAATTGCAGCTTCGATTGTTTGTTCTTTAAGTGCAACGTGAAGCCGTCTCCAGTATCATGATGGAACGATTTTTATTTGCACTTCTTTCCATCGAAGTTATGGTTCAGTTCTGGTTGTGTCTGCAGGAGCTGGTAACCTTACAGGTGCAGGACACTCCAATAAACTCATCAAACACCAGGCCACGAAGCAACGAGCTCCACGTCACTGAACAGACCGGGAACCGGGCCGGGCCACAGGCAGCTGAGTCGCCTGCTAAATATTAAATATATGAGATCCAGATCAAAGCTGCAGAGAGACGCCATGTTCGTGTGACTGTTGATAAAACACAGACACTTTTAATCTCCACCTTTCAAACCTGCACGTCGAGTGTTTGATACTGAAAAGATTCACTTGAGCGAGCTACACACACACACACACACACACACACACACACACACACACACCTTCTCATCTGCTTTATAGCAACTATCATTTTCCAGCTACACCTGGATGGGAGCTCCTTCTCCCTCGACTCTCGCGCTGCAGCTTTGAGCGACGTACTGAACAGCAGCTCGGCAGAGAGTGACATCATTCCTGTTGCTACGCAACAGAGTTTGACAACTTTCACTGGTTAACGACAAACAACAACAACAACAAAAGAGGTATTTGTTTGTTTGTTTTGCAGTTGATCTACGAGGCTGAGACTCTGTCCTCAGGAGGCGGAGCTTATACTCAGACCGACGCTGGTTTAAAGTGCTGCCGGAGATGGCGTCTTATGAGCAGCTTATTGACAACAGTTAATGACATATATGATCGCCAAGACAAACGATGTTCACGTATCCCGTCTCTCTTCTTTATGTATCATATACCTGTCTCGATGGACCAACAGGAAGTGTAACCTTATTACCTTATATTTTATATGTGTGAATCTTTTATGTGGTTAACATGTTTGTCAACTGAAGAAAGAACAAAGAGGTTTAAAGACGAGTGAAGACGAGTGAAGACGTGATCAGAGCGGGTCTCTCTCTGCCTCCCGGACAGAACACACTGTGCTGCTTCACTTATCTTTCATTCAACAACAGATTAAAAATAAAAAGTTGTTTTTCACGTTTGTCAGTTTTGTCTCGGAGCAGAACGAGTCTGAAGAGACGAGTTTAAAGACTGTGGGATTTATGGATTTAGATTCATGTGTCCACTGTGTTCATAAAGCTGAATATCACTTTACCCTTTCATCGCTCGTGTTCTCTCTCTTTTCCTCACCTCGCTCCATCTCTCTTTAGGGACTTTACGCAGCGGCGGTTGAAGTTGACGGCTACGGCGCCCGTATCAAACATGGCAAAGCAACATTTAATTCGTACGACGGCTACGTCGCTCTGAACGTCACGACAACATTTCTCTTAAAATGACCCGAGAGCTGTTGATCTTTGCTTTAGAGACAGTTTAATATCGGATGAGGAGTTTGTTACTTCAGCACCACGGACAGCGTCATGCAGGTGAGATATTTCGAACTATGACCTCACGTATGATGAATCTGGACCGCACATGCTCCGATCACGGCGCTGTAGATGTCGTATCAAGACATCTCCAGATGTGATCCAGATTCTGTCAGTAATAAGAAGGATATCTCCGGACCCGGTGCAGGTTTACAACCGCTCGTGCTCTTCGGTCTTGTTGTGAACGCAGCGTTCGGTAAACTCGTCTTTCTCCCGCAGTGGACGGCGTCATCGTGTCACGCCGCAGCCGTCCCTTTGATCCAGTTCTCTTCTTCCTCAACACCACAGCTTCTCTTTCTCCTTCTGTCTCTCTTTCACCCACACACCTTGATCATACCATTTTTACATTCTCACTTTCTGCCAACATTGTTTTCTACCATCCTTTAGTCGTTAGTTTGAGGCGTCTTCATCCCATCTTTCTCTTCCCTCTTTTCTCTCGTCTCTCTGTTGTTTCACCATCTCCTCCTTTTGTCTGTTGACTCTTTCCATTTCCATCATTCCCTTTATCTCTCCACATTCATCTTCTCTCGACTCCATTTTTGCCTCAGTCTATCAGTCTCTCACTCCCATTTTCCCTCCTCATTTCTCTCTTTCTTTTTTCCCCTCTCCCACTCTCTTTCTCTCTCTCTCTCGGCTGGAGGTATAAATAGGACTCCTAATAAAGTGCTAATTAATCTCTGGTGACAAAATCAAAGAAAGCACATCTGCATTGCTGAGAGGAGCGACGGAGGGAGGGAGAGAGAGAAAAGAGGCAGACAGGAAGCGAGGGGGAGCGTGAGGAAGGATAGAGAGAGAAAATGCAGCGAGGTAGACGAGGAAAAAACACGAAGACGGATTCAGGCAAAATGCCTCTGTAAGGTAGAAGTTTAGAATATACATCATCATCATCATCATCATCATCATCAGGGAGAGAGAGCGACTGTGTTACTGTGTGTTATATATAATGTGGTGGAACAGTCGACATAATCATCAGCAGGATGGAATTAAATCACTGGAAATGTGGAGAAAATAAATGATGATACTGTTGAAATGATGGACAGAAATGGGTTATGTGATGGGGGGGGGGGGGGTGAGAGAAGAATGGGGAAGCCATTACCATGAAGGAGGGGGGGGGGGGGGGGGGGTAGAGATGGAGATAGACGGTGAGGAGAAGCTGTAATGGTCTGTCAATGAAAGATGTGAGTGAAAGAAGTTTTAAACTCTCCACAAGAATTTATGTAAAAAGAAAAAAATAGAATAAAATGGCGAATAAGTTTGATCCACATCCTCCGTCACAAGTGCGATATCCAACATGTGTCGATACGGTCGAGCCCCAATATTATCTTGCACACAGGGTTTTATTATATTGTTGATTTTATGTTTCAGCTGTCTTAGTTTAATAATACATTGTTTCATTTTTGTATTATATGTTTCCCGTATAAAAAGAAGTTTGATTTGAACAGTGGGAAATATTGTGATAAACGATGTTATCGCACCGAGGAAGGGCGGGATCTTAATTTTTATTTCTAATTATATTGTTGGTTTTACGGGTCAGTTATTTTTTTAATCATACATAATCAGCTTGATGTATGTTTTGTTCCAGATATAAAAAAAGTTTGATTATGAAATATTTCGTGTATGGTGGGAAATATCGCGATAAATACTTTATTTTATCATATTGTTGTTTCAGTTGTTTTGTCATATATTTTTATATTATGAAAAATATTGTGTAGGGCAGAAAATATTGTGATATACGATATAATCAAATAACTATCATAAATATATATATATATAAAATCTATAAAATTAAGATAATAAATAATAGTAAATAGATAATAAATCACAGGATTAGGATTGCAGCAAAACTATCTGATATGAGGTGGAAGAGGATCCAGAAAATGAATATCATATAAAAATACTACTAATAAAAAATAACTAAATAAGGGGGGAGGGGAAAGAAAGGGGGGGGGGGGGGGTTTCACTCTTTTATTTTTATTCATTTATTGTCATAAATTTGTATTTTAAATTACATTTATTTTATTGTTAATCCTTTTTGTTCTTCTCTGAGAAATAATTACTGTAAGGGAACGCAATTTAACAAATAAAGAACATGTTGCCAATATATTCATCAATATATTCTCACATATCATCACTCATGCATAATAAACTCTTAAATGTCACGTGCACTGGCGGGAACACCAGCAGTGACTCCTGTTTGACCGCGGAGCTGCTTCCGTTTCATCTCACTGACTCTGAAAAGGTTCGACGAGGCCGAGACGATGGAAACAAACTTCAGCTTCAAGCGTTTCAAACACTTTCTGGCAGAATCCTCTCAGACTCTTCAGTTCACTTCAATGAAATAAATCTTCAGGGGGAAAATAGAAGAGACGCTGCTTCACAGTAACACCCTCCACAAACAGTCACAACCATTAAAACAGTGATGAACATCTGTAGGTAAAAGAAATCAGACTCGACCCAGGTTGAAGTTTTACAGACTGTTGGTGCGTCATTGATCATTTCTACAATAAACTGTCGTCTACATCATCAATAACGACGCTGAGAAGCAGATTTCAGATCCTGATGCTCCATCAATCAATATTAATATTGATATTAACTTTAAATCACAGATGACCTGCAACGTGAAAAAGCTGTGTAATGCTAATATCAGCAGCTTTCAGCTCAGTATAAAACCATGTGCAGTCCCTCCTAGCTCGCATGCTAACACTAGCCAAACAGGAAATATATTTTTATACATTTATTTTCCTAAATTTAAATGTTTCATTAAATATTCTTGTTGTTTCTTTTTGTTCTTTTAAGCTTTTAAAGACATTAATACTCCACTTCCTGTTCTCTGTAAAATAACTATTCTATTTATTTCTTATTTTTATATATATCACCTTTTATTTTATTTCTTAATCTTTCTGTTTTTGATGAATAAATTTTAAAATTAAAAGGTGTTTTAACTGGCCATATAATTGCAGATTTGTCAGTGTTGTTTGTCTGAATGTCTGTTCCTGTGGGCCGCGGACAGGAAGCAGGCGGCGCTGCGGTGAGAGCTTCCTGGTGGACGTGCGGCTAAATCAGCAGGAGAACCAATCAGCAGCCTGGACAGAAGAGGTTGGTGTGATAGGTTTGACTTCACAGGCTCTGACTCATTGAGCTTCAGAGAGACTGTGAAAGAATCACAGCGAAGCCGTCGCCCTGCAGCGCTCCAACACGCCCGACTGACACTTTCTTCATGACGACAGGGACCGAACAACACACCGAACAAAGGAAGAGAAAATAGGTCCACGGAGGACACTGCACCAGCTGACCTCTGACCTCTTTGTAGAGAGAGGGAAGTAAAAGCAATGTCTCTACACGGTTTCATCGTCTATGACATCATAGTTTATACAGGAAGTTAGTCGTCCTGTGAACATCAGGATTGACTCCGCAGAGTGCTTCTCTCAGGAATCTTCCCTTCTTGTGATTCATTTTACAGTTGGTACTTTTTAAACTTTAACTTCCTGCTCAGTGTTTAATAATGTAAGAGAGTCAGAGACCGAACTGAGATCTAAAATAAGTTAGTTTGTCTGATCCACATGGTTTCACACCGAGGGGTCGAACAACAAGCTGAAAGCTGCAGATATCTGCTGACTAACATCCTGATATTTGCTGTAGCATGCAACTTTTTCATGTCGCAGATCGTCTGTAATTTAAAGTTTTTAATATTGAAAATGTTGATTAATTTAAAAAAACAGGAAAATCCTGTGATAATTTTATATCAATGACAAAACCTTTAGTACGAGTTTGTTTTAACGTGCTGAAAATACTGCGAATCTTCTGACCCGACACCATCTCCCCGACCAACATGGCCGCCATCATCATCTGCACCTCACCTGGGGAACTATAAACGCCCGGGAATCACCTGTTGCTGCTCCACATGCAGAGCAGACGGCAAGATGACGGAACAAATGATCTTTCATATATTATTCAGAGTCTGACTGTCAGGCTCTTCTGCTACTTTAGAAAATCACAGCAGTTATTTCACAAAACAATCCAACATCAGTTTAAATGAAGCGTTGTGTAGAACATCTGCAGCTCTTGAAAACAGCTCTTTCCTCTGAACTGCCACGGAGCGCGCTGTATCCCGCCGCAGCCGCAGGTCAGCTGACTGAATCAGAAAGCGGCGTGATACGGTAGTTCAGCGGCTGAAAAATGTAGTGCCAAAGGAAAAAGCTCCAGATGTTCCACACGAAGCTTCATTTAAACAGATGTCGGATTGTTTCAGTGGCCGTTTTTAAACGTGTCTAAAACACGTTTATTTCTGGTGGCCCCGCCCACAGCGGCGCCTCAGTCTGACACCGTGGGAGCGAGCTGATCAGAACCTGCTGCAGGTAATGTACAGAATATATACCACGACCTCACGTCCCTTTAAAGCGCTTTGACGGTCACAGGTCGTCACGCTCGTGATCTAAAGAACTAAAACACACAGATCACACCTCTGTATCTGCAGACCACACTGTCGTGGCTCTGACGCTTTGAACTTTGACCTTTTCACTGAAATGTCACTGGAGTGTGTTCTCCTCAATAAAACTGGAAGACAGCTTCTTCTAAATGTCAGAGGACCGACTCACACGTCTCAGACGCAGTGAGAGGAACTCGCCGCCGCCAACACCCGACGCCGTCCAGCGTCTGCGCTTCGTCTCCGCCCCGCTGCAGAGAAACCGTCCAGCTGGTTAAAGTCGTCACAAGTTTCTAACTTTTTAAACAGTGTGGTGATGGAGCTGTGACACTTTCATAAACAGCTCCACGGTATTAACACCACTGTGATTTACTCCCCAAGGACGCGCGCCAATAAAAGGCGACTTTAACTGGCACAACCTCTGGGTGTTCGCACTGTTGTTGTGATGGCGGTAATCCCAGGGCGGGCTGCAGTGCGCCCTGACGCGCCAACAGGCGGCGTTTTGTCCCCGTTTGCCTGGTTTTTTTTTCTTCTTCGCTGCGTCTCCAGGCTGAACTTCAAAGCGACAGATCCCTACATTCATAAATAAACCAGCAGAAGAAGGAGAGAGGGAGAGACTGCATCCTCTCTCTCTCTCTCTCTAACAGGCGGAGCAGCGAGTTACAACAATCACAGCATCATTAACAACATGAGAGCGGATATATGGAGGAAATATTACAGGAAAAAACCCTTTAAACCTCACGTGAGGTCACAGTTTATGAACCAATCAGATCAGGAGGAAAGAAGTCAGTGTATATGATGGAGATGAGACGCAAAAACTTTGAGGCTGAACACGATTCAAACCGGATTAAAATCACATGATCAGGAAACTTCTGAGGACAAAACCTGGAGCAGAGAAATATTACAGTTAAAATAATAATCAATAATCAATGAAAATTAACTCCACAGCGTCACTGTCACTGTAACTTACAATTCATGACAAATATCCGCGAAAAATCTGAACTTAAGTGTTTCAGAACAAGATTATGAACAGCATTCAGCACAGAACCTCATTATAACATTATCATTATTATTATTATTATTATAATTATAAAGAAATATTATAGGACTCATAATAAAAACACGTAAAGCGTCACAGCGATGAGCCACGCGCAGCAGGAACAGTAAAGTCACTACGATCGATCGTCAGTGCGACGCAAACACTTTTCAACCTATAGAAACATTATAGATCAGAAACTGATAGATCTGCTCCAGACGTAAAGCCAGACTGTGTGTGTGTGTGTGTGTGTGTGTGTGTGTGTGTGTGTGTGTGTGTGTGTGTGGGTGGGGGGGTAGTTGAGGTGATAGCCGGTAAACACACCGTTACTGTGTGTGATGGAAATACAGGATATAAAAGGCTGATCCGCTGCAGCTGGAGCCCGCCAAAACATCATCAGATCAATGAGCCGGTGATCGATGACAGCGGCTTCAAGTTGCAGAAATCAGCGGGAAAACAAGGTGGAAAAAGAAAGCGAGAAAGTGAATGAAGAAGATTTCTTTGGGTTTGTACCTTTCTGCAGGAGTCTTCTCTTCAAGATCGCCTGAAGAAAAAGCATCTTCCCCCAAACCGGCTCCAGACTGGAGGTGAACTCTCTCCTCATGGAAGAGCGGAGGAGGAAGAGGAAGAGGGAGGAAGAACTTCTGTCTGCACGCGCCTCTCTCCCTCTCTCTCAGCCTCCTCCTCTCTCTCTCTCCGTTTACTCTCTCGCAGGGACCCCCCCCCTCCCTGTTGACACCAGCTGAACTGTAGGCCGTGTTTGTGTGTGTGCGTGTGTGTGTGCGTGCGTGTGTGTGCGTGTGCGTGTGTGTGTGTGTGTGTGTGTAAACAGGGATAAAGACTCGTCTCTATAATCAGCTTTAATCAGGTCTGTTCTCAGTCTGCTTCTGTCCTGACAGAGCTGATATCCGTGT
Source organism: Seriola aureovittata (assembly GCF_021018895.1). Lineage (NCBI taxonomy): Eukaryota > Metazoa > Chordata > Actinopteri > Carangiformes > Carangidae > Seriola > Seriola aureovittata. The sequence continues at coordinate 31,023,107 of NC_079365.1, read as the reverse complement.
TTTCACATGTTCCCCTCCTCATTTTCTTTATGCACTAATTTAATTACAGCATTCTCTCTCTCCCCCCTCCTCCCCCCTCCTCCCCCCTCTCGCAGTTTCTCTCTGATTATGCAAAAAAATTGTAGCTCAAAGCCTTCGGGACTTTTGATGCCCTAGTTTTTTTTTCTTCAGAGTCTCTGTGTCTAGTGGGCTTGTATGGGTATGTATGTGTGTGTGTGTGTGTGTGTGTGTGTGTGTGTGTGTGTGTGGGTGTAGGGAGTGTAAAAGTGAAAAAAGTGTAGCCAAAAAGATGAAAGCCTCCGACAGTGAAACCCAGCAGATCATGACTTATTCCTCGGCTCCCCTGCCGCTCGCTGAATCACTGAGGTGACCAGTGTCACTTGAAGTGACATGAAACCAAGACACACACACACACACACACGCACACACACACACACACACACACACACACACACACACACACACCTGTCCCATCCATCCATTCATCATGATTACCTAATAATCCACTCACTCAGAGGGGGGTGGGGGGGGGGGGGGGGGGGGGGGGGGGCTGGAGTCTAACCGAGCATGCATCAAGCAACTAGAATTCCCGCCTGGTCGTTGTATCCCTCCGCCGCTCGGACTAGTTTCATAGTCATATATAATATTAACTATTTGTATGAGATTTTGAGTAATGGCTAAAAAGTGTTTTGTGAGGTCACACTGACCTTGACCTTTGACCTTAGACCACCAAAATCTAATCAGTTCATCCTTGAGTCGAAGTGAACATTTGTGTTCCGTTAAAGATATCGTGTCCAGCAGAATGGGACGGACGGACGTACGTACAGACAACCTGAAAACAAAATGGCTGCCGCCGGCATGGCGTCATAGAGGGGCGGAGGAACCTCCTGCACGGGTCGATACCACGGGGTCGTCCGGCGCTCAGAGAACTGTGGTTTAGATGACGGTGACGAGTCTCTGTTCTGTCTGGAGCGGACTGGATCCCACTGCGAGGCTGAAGCGCTGACTCGCACTTCTAATCTCGGTGTGTTTACATCCACATCAGACACACGGTGGAAACTGCAACACTCCTTATACATATCCTCAGGGGTAAGGGGGGGAGTGGGGGGGGGGCAGAGGCCCTACATTGTTCAGCCATTATGGATGTGAAAGCCCCCAAACTCCCTTTAAAAGCGGCGAGTCAGCAGCTCCTCACTGTTTCTTTTTAGATCCTGAGGTGCTGGAGCGCAGCCAGAGCAACCAGAAAACATTCTGCTCTCTACAGCTTTTATATGTGTCGGGGCTCAATGTTGAGTTGTGGGAGTTGTTGCTTGGAAGCACTTTGATGTGCTGTGGATTATTTTAAACACAGTGTATACTGGTTCTGCAGCAGCCAACAAGTCTGGGAACAGGCCAAGTGTTATTTCTCTATGAGTTTACTGCTGCTTTAACACACACACACACACACACACACACACACACACACACACACACACACACACACACACACACACACACACACACAGTCTCAACACTTCCTCTCTATGAGCTAACAGTGCTAACAGTTTAGCTGCCATGCTTTAGATGAGGGGTCTCTACCTTTTTGTCTTCTCAGAGCTCCTCATGTCTTCAATCACTCAAACTGATCTCAGAACAAATCGGATCAATAACATCATTCAACAAGTCGTGAAATATCAACATCGGAAAATATGTGAAAGTCAGATCAGATAAAAATCTGAGTCAGTCGGACCTGAACACACAGACATGAGAACAAATAAAAATAAATCTGGTTCGAGATCAGAGAAAGAAGAAGCTCCTCAGTCAGAGACTCAGTGACAGCTGTCGTTTCATCAATGGTTCATAAACAGGAAGTTAAAATAGATCAATCACTACACTTCATTTTCCAAAATGTGAACAAACACGAGGGAAGAAAAAAAAACTCACTTCATCCATTTGTTGGAAAAGTTTAGTTCTGTTTATGAGAGGAGTTGCTGTCAGTGCGTGTCGCCTACAGCTGATCTGATGTAAACAAACTTGACAGGAAGTCATTTGACTGACAACTGACAAATAAGGATTTGTAAGTTCTCTGAAACGGGGGGGGGGGGGGGGGGGGGGGGGCGGCTACTGGTCGCTTGCTCCACATGTTAGACACCCTGTGCTTTAGAGGGTTAATAAATATCAGAATTAAATGCAGCTTAGACTGTGACTGCAGTATGTGTGTGTGTGTGTGTGTGTGTGTGTGTGTGGGAGGGTGGGCTGTCACCCAACACATGTTTGCAGTTTTAAATAAAGGAAGACACAAAGATACAAAAGATAGAAAAAAGACCTGTACAGTTAAATACTGAGGTTCAGCACCATGGACAGAGACAAGCTGCTCGACTGTCTGTCCACCAGTCCTCGTTTTCTTTTCTACCAAACCTGCATATTCAAACAGAAGACAAGGTTATAACCTGGACACACACACACACACAGAGGCTAAACTCCAACGCTCAGACTGTAAAACTCCTGCTGAGGCCACGAGGGCTTTGAACTTCGCCTCTGTCCAGCGAGTGATTAAAGGCTCTGGGGTGAACTTCAGGAGACCTCAATGTAGATTTGTTACAGACCGCAACCCTGTGGATTTTTCAGCAGCAATTTCCCATAATGTGGGAGAACATGTGGAAAACATGAAAGGGGCTGTAAGTGACTTTTCTCTGCCGCAGAACGTGGTTTCTTGCCGGGAGCGGGTGGTGGGTAAGAGCTTCAGCCATCGTAGCGTTTACAATACGAGAGGTTGTAATACGTTTTCTGAGCAGCTACTTCCTCAGGGCAGATTGGACGCCACAGTGATTCTCTATCAGAGAGTGACGAGACGGGGCCGAGGCTAGCTGGTTAGCATGCTAACATCAGTAGAGGAAAAGTTTCCACCTCTGGAGACAGCTGTTGGTGAGTAAAGGAATGAAGTTTGATGCTGAACCCTGGTGAGTAAACAGCTGCTAATGCTAACGTTAGCTATGTAGCGATAGCACAACTCACAAATAGCTCCATTAAACACCACAACTGCAACTTTACACTGGATTTAGTGTCTTCTCACAATCACTTAACACGTCCGTCACCAGTGAGTCTGAGTCCGGAGGTCAGAGTTCACCCAGAGACAAACTCTCAAACTCTTTGTGGGTCAATCCTCCACAGCAGAGGAAGGATTTGAGTCTATATCCACAGACGTGTTCGTCACCTGCTCGCCGGTTTTTCATCCTCAGAGCTGTCAAACCGTGGAAGGCCGCGGTCGCACCAGGCAGCTTCCAGGCATGTGAAACTACAAAGCAGGTCTCTGCCACAAACAAGCAAGTGTTTCCTGTCACCACTTGCCTGGGTAACACAAAGGTTGAAATAAGACTATAGTCACCAGGCTTCTGTCTTTCACATGCGCTCGGCTACAGAAACTGTCACCGAGAAAACTTTCACAAGTTTCTGTCCCGGGAAAGAAAAGAAACTGTTTCATGTCTCGGCGTGTCAGCGGTGAAATATCTGAGGTGTGAGGAGAACACAGATACAAAATCTACCATAGCATGTTTTGATGAGATATCCACCACTGCACAGCTGTGACACATTGTGCAACGTGTAAAAGCAAGACGTTTTATAGGAATATCTATCTGTAGCTGCAAAATGCTAAAAGTTTGACGATATAAATCGTCCTACATTTTAGAGGTACTTAACAATTTACTTCAGGTAATCAATACTATTTTAATATAACATCCACAGTGATAACTAGTTTAAATTCCTGTGTTTCTGAGGTAAGTTTTGGTTCTTGAACTTGTTTCTCAGGTTTTACAGAATTTAATGAGTGAAATAATCAGTCAACACCCTGATTGAGTATTTCCACCTTAAACGGCAATGAACCACTAACAGTCTCATAACGAGAATCACCTCCTCGGGGTTGTATCCCTCATTTATCCAGAGTCCCATAAAATATTAAACATTTGTGTGAAATTTTGTCATAATTGCTGGATGAAGTCCGGAGTTGTGGCAAAAACTTATTTTGTGAGGTCACACTGACCTTGACCTTTGACCTTTGACCACCAAAGTATAATAAATTTGTCCTCAAGTCCAAGTGAATGTTTGTGCCAAATTTGAAGAAGTTCCATCAAGGCGTTAATGAGATATCGTGTCCATGAGAATGGGACAGACGTATATACAACCTGAAAACAATATGGCCGCCGCTCTGACTGTTGCCTGTGTGGAGGAATAAAAAGAGATTCAGACACAAACTTAAGGAACCAATCCTGTCAACTTGTGGGGACGGGGGGCGGGGCTAAATACACCTGAAACCTCATCAGTACAGAGAGACTGAGCTAGCATTAGCACAACCGCTAACACCATGTCAGCCACTGTCAGTTACAAGCTAAAAAACAACAAAGAAATATCAGATGCTAACTATGCTAACGTTTCTCTGAAGATGCTAACTGTGCTAACGTTTCTGATCCGTCTGCTAGTCTCTGGTTCTGGTCTCAGACTCCTCCTCTGAGTCTGGGTCTGACTGAGGCTCAAACATGTGGCTGAATCTCTCTGATGTTTCCTCCTCTCACCATCACCATGCTCTCTGCTCTTTCACCTGTCCACCTGGAGCCAGCAGGTGATGGGCGGGGCTTAAGTCCTGATCTAGGTTTCTGAATCAGGAAGTAAGAGGAGATGAAACCATGTTAAACTAAATATGAATCACAGCAGAGGATTTTCACAGAGTTTAAAACACGTCTGGAGAGAAACTTTAAATCCAGTCCTCCTCTGGTGCAGAATGTACCGTTCACATTAATACTGTCCACCGCACTAAATCTGTGCTTCGACTGTTCTTGCTAATTTCATATAATCCTGTGAGACCTTTTTTGTTTTGTGTTTTGCCTCTGGCTCTTTTCATCACCTTCCTGCTGCTAGACTGAATTTCCTCTTCCAGCCACTGAATCACTGCAGCAGCTGATTCTAGTTTTATCTGCTACAGAAGAGAAGCTGCTGGTGGAACATCAGAGACGGCAGAGTGTCATCAGGCGACAGATCTGAGCGTCAACATCGGGAGACTGGTGGTGATGTGATGGTAGAAACAAGATGATCGGGGCATCAAGTTTTAATCTGAGTGAATATTTAAAGGTCTTTCCCTGTTCCTACCCTCGATACATATCGTTTTACACTTTCATTTGATCTCTTATTGATCATTATTCACGGCCTTCAGGGTCAGTAAGTGTTAGAAAATTATGTAAATTCAAGGTCGACTTAAAAGCTCTCTGAGCTTTCAACTAAATCTCATGGTCTTTTTTATTTATTTATTTGTTTAACGAAGGAAGCTCAGGCGTCGTCACATGACCCCGTTTCTATTTCAGGACGGTCTCCTCGACCTTGACGCGTGGTCGATGACTTTAAACGCCTCGCAGTCGATGCTGTGACTTTGATATTATTCACACCGTCATGTGATGACGCTAAAACCAGGTCCATTGGCTGAAGAAGATCATGTGAGGCTCCCGTGCGGAGGGTCCCAGCCAGCGCCGCACCTGTTCCCGTGTTGGGAGCTCCAGCCGCCATCAAGTCTGCTCCTGGTTCCCGGTCCGCAGCGACCTCAAGTCTCTGGCCGTCGCCCCTTTGACGCGCTGCCAGACCTCCTGGACCATCAGCTGGCCGCCGTCTTAACAACCAACAACCAGATCATCAGGCTACCTGCCCGACGCTCCAGTTGCCAGCCTCACTTGTGTCTGGTTCTCAGCTTCAGTCCGGCTCCCTGCTCTGCCTCCAGAGGTGACCCACCGCCGCCGTCTGCCTCCTGCTCAGCCTCAGAAAGATGCCGCCGTCGTCACCACCCTTCCTCTCTGCCTTCGCCAACGCCCTCCAGACCAGTTCCACGTGTCCGTCTGCCCAGAGGTATCCCCTCCGCTCCCCCGGCTGTCTCCAGACTTCCTCCACTAGATGTCCTCGGACTTCCTTCACGTTTACTGTTCCACATCTCCGATCACCTGAGCGCCCCCCTCCCCCGCTCACACACCTCACAAAAACTTTCCATTTTCACCACTTCTTTATCAGATCATCTGTTTATCTTCCCGTTTCTGTCCCCGTTTGTTTCCCCGTGTTCCCGCTCTGAGCGTACATCATCGTCATCCTCTCCACCTGTTTTCCACCATTGAAGTTTCCTCACCGAATCTTCCTTTGAGTCTGAACTCGGCTCCTCTCCGCCAGAGCTGCCGCCATCAGCCGTGACTGAGCTTCCTTTATTTCACACACCAGTCGACCTAAATAATGTAAATGCATTATAATTGTTTCGCATTACGCTGTAAAGAAATTCATTTTTCCCCCCTTACATCATTTTTTAATCCAGAGACACCAGCAGCTAATTTCTGTACCTCAGCAAACGCCTGACTCAGCTTTAATAAAACCACCATCAGCCTCAGAGTTAGTGTTTGTTGCAGGGATGTTGCATTAGGTTGCATTAGACCACACAGATATCCATGTTGTTGTGTCCACCCGCCGTGGTGTGAGAGCTTGTTTTCTTTTGATGGACGGACAAAATGTGAAACCGAAAAAAATTCATCACTTATTCATCCTGTATGATTCAGTCCATTCATTTATTCTTCACCGTGTTTCCACTTAGAGTCGTTTTTTAATCCCACTCGCTCATTTTCGGCTGAAACTTTCACCTTGCACCTGGTTCAGGTGAAACGGTCACCCAGAGAAAAGTCAACAGTTTCCTCCGCCTGAAGGGGAAAAAGCTCTTTTCATCTTTTCCTGTGTCAACAGTGAAGCGTGTGAAGTGAGCGCTCCTCTGAGAGAAAGGAGGTAGACGTCTGCTGCCTCCGACTCCTGCTGTGTTATTTTCATCTCTCATCTGTTGGAGGAGAGCATGACCTCCAACTGCACACTTCAAACTGATGGTCTCTCTCTCCTCTCCCTCTCTCTCTCACACCCTGACATTGTGCTGGACACAGCTCAGGAAGGTTTCTGTGAATTATCACCACAATAAAAGTCTCCGTTAAACAACCGGTTGTGTTCAGTGAGGTGATAGATTTTGTGTTTCTCTCTTTGCAGTTGAGGAGAAACTTAAATCTCCTCCAGTGTAAAGGTCTGTGTCCATGTGTAGTGTGATTATAGATCAGCTCTAGCTTCTATATTAATACTGTGAAAGTATCAAAGCCTCAGTCCACAGAGAAATGCACACAGCCTGTATTCAGAAACTGAGCCTTAAAACCAGCCGTCAGGACTTTGTGATGTCACAACAAAGCAGTCACCGCCACCTCAGCCACGCCCCCCCAACATGATTTTTGGTTCTTAAAACCACAAATATATCTTCTTATGGATCAACACTTCAAATAAAACACAGAAGAAGAGGAAAATATGGAGCTTTAACCACAGAGAAAGAGAAATATTGTGACTCAGAATGAATCATTTTGCAGATTCATGATTTAGACGAGATCCTCAAAACATTATGATTGACGTGTGAAGCAGAAAAGAAACATAGCGGCCAAAAGGCTTTACAGCTGTTACAATCATTTAAAAAGGTTCCTATTTCTTCAACAAGAAATAAATAATCTGACAGATATGAAAAATGTACGAAATCTAAAAAATGTTTTAAATCTTCACGTTTGTAGATTTTCAAACTATAAAGATCAATAAAAACCTAATAAATGAGCAAAATAACTTCAACATTGTCACATTGTAAATAACTCACATTATAAGGCCTGATAGTTACATCCATTATTTTAATTTAATTATCTTTAGATTTAAATCAAATCAAATAAAATCTTGTATGTATTTGCAGCTTTACTGAAACAGTTGGTAACACTTCAACCTCATTCATTCATTCATTCATTAATTCATTCATTCATTCATTCACACAGTGAGTAAACGCCTCTTTTCCTGGACTGAAACATCAGAGTTGTGAAGCAGCAAATCACAACAAACAAACTTGTATCGTCACGGTTCAGTTCTCTCCAACAGCCTTTTTCTTTTTAACTCGTTGTCTGTGTGATCAGACTTCAGCTCCAGTCAGGCGGCGTCTGGCTAACTTCAGGAGTGTTTTGTCTTCAGGATTCATCCCTCTCATCCTCGGACTCCTCACACACGCCTCCTGTTTCACCTCGTTACGATCAGCCTTCATCAGCAGCATGTAGCCTGGCGGCAGCGAGAGAGCTAACACGCTCCTGTCAACATCATTATCACTCCGTCATCTGTCAGCTTCATATCATCGACGTACAGAGTGAATAAAAACATATATATCATATTATATATGTGTCAGTCAGAGGCTGTTTTCTAACTGTGTTTCCGGTCGTCCTGCCGCTGACCCGTTCTCTCAGACGTGGCTCCAACTCCGTTTCAATATGGCTGACACATCGGTTTGGAGATGAGGCGCAACGAGCGCACCTCATGTTTATTTCATGTCGTCAAACATGCTTGTCTTCGCACCCCCCCCCCCCCCCCCCCCCCGAGGTATTTCCCCCAGAGCAAAGTGAATGAGATATATGGAAATGTAAAGACAGGCTGCACGGTGAGCTGCTGCCAGGTTCTTTCTTTCATCTGGTTTTTTTTTGATAAATATAAATACAAATACATTTTCTGTGCAGTTTTATACAATGTGCATTATTGTTTGAACTACATGTGGACGCACGGTGAACGTGAACTTTTCCCTGCGGCTTGATGAGGTGAAATCAGCCACAGAAACGTTGATACTGGACGACTGCAGTATCTTCTGTTTGGTCAATACACTGTTTTAATGTGTGTTTTCAGAACAAACTCATCACGGGAACAAACAGACGAGCTGACTTAACTACACCAGGGAGGTGTGCACATCAGGGCGGGGCAGATAATCACAAAGGAGGGAAAAAAAAGACAAGGACAGGAAGTGAAACAACACTGGAATGTTGCTTCAAAATAAAACGGGAAATAAAAGTCCAAGAGTTTCCAAAAACAGTCAGAGAAGAAGCAACACACGGCGAGGGCGACTCTCTAACCCGCCCAGCAGGAAGCACACAGCTGAAACTTTCACATTACACCTCGTTAATTCTCCATCACGACATTATCGAGCCGAACTAAAACATTATATATATGTTTTTATACCACAGATAACCTGCTCAGGTTAATGATCCAGTTTACTTCCCATCTCAGACACTACAGGTGTGAACAACATCACCTGAGCGCACCACCACCTGGAGCGAGAAGTGAAACAGATCGAGACCTTTCAAATCCTTTTCATCCATTAAGACAATCAGCGTAATGATTTCTACAGTATCCACCAACACCACCACTTCCTGCATCAGCGTCACAAACACTGGAGGATGATCTGCCGTGTGTCGGTCTCTTTCATCTGTGTGAACCGGAGCCGGTAGCTTTTTGTTTTTCCAACATTTCCATTTTCCGCCTTCAGCTGACATGCGATACTTTGACCTGTGGACGCGTATTCTGACTTCCTCTCACCTCCGCGCGGTGAACGAGCGCCGAGCTCTTTGCCTGTTCGTGGCTTCCTGTTTCTGCAAATCGCCGCCGAGTGAGTCACGACGTGAGTCAGGAGAAGTGAGCAGCTGATGTGGAGGCAGGATTTATTATTTATTTATTCACTCGCACAGTCACAAGAACATCTACTAGAATTTGTCGATGTTTATTCTGCACAATATGATCTGATTACCCTTGATATCCTCTCTCTCTCTCTCTGTCTCTCTGTCTCTCTCTCTCTCTCTCTCTCTCTGTCTCTCTCTCTCTCTCTGTTTAACATGATAAACTCAAATCGAATGCACCCACGGCTGGGGACCGCTTTTCTTTCTCCGGGTCAGGTCAGGGTGATTAACTCCATCCCACCTGGCATGTCAGGTTGATTAAATCGAACTGCAGCCTCTGTTGGAGACAGCAGCCTAAGTGTTCATCACACACATGCACACACGTACGCATGCAAGCGCGCGCACACACACACACACACACACACAGAGTAAACAGGACTAATTGACACTGACAGGTCCCAGCTCCTGACAACTTCCTGTGCAGACACTCAGTCAGTCAGGGGTTTAATTTTATTGGACAATCAGGAACCCCTGGTGTAATCTAATTGGACAAGTGGGGCTGGAGTTATAATCTAATTGGGCAGGTTCTTGTTAACAAACACAGGTGCAGCTCAGAGCAGACTGTATTCTCATGGGAAATCTACATATACACAGGTACATTCACGTCTTTTGCTTTAAACCAAAAATGAAAAAAGGTAAATATTTCAGAATAAAAGCTGAGAGCTAAAGTGTAACATTATGCAAGCACAGACATCTAGATAAAGATCTTTTTCATTTGCATTAAGACATGAAAAACATTTTATTAAACGTGTGTGATGTATTATTTATTAGTGTAGAATGAATGAATCAGCCTAATTAATTAAGAAATACACCATGTGGTCCTTCCTAGATAGTGTGATCTAAAGTGACCAGCAGAGGTCTCCATTGTTACCAGATCATTGTTCATGATCGAGCTAATGTTAGTTGTTATAGCTGAAACCTTTATTCTGAAATTCATCAAAGGATTATTGATCATATTCGCAGCTTTGAGGCTATTGATTAAATCACTGAGGGCAAAATAACCATGAGTACATATAATGCAGCTGTTTTATTCATTATTAGCCTCCGAGGTTTGAGTTTCAACAGACACCAGAATTAAAACTCATGAATATTCAGGATCTATCTCCAAAATTTGATCGTTAAAAAACAAATAATAAATAAACAATCTGTCTGTCTGTGCTTGCAGAATTTCACTTTTATAGAATGCACATGCTCAAGGCTTTTATTTTGATTTTTTTTTACTTTTCTTCATTTTTCAATTCAACAAGGAAAAAATAGAAATAAAATGAATTTTGTTGTTCTAGTTTTCTTGTTTTTTAAATTGGTGCCGTACGGAGGATTACATGGACACTGATGGACAGGCGGAGTAATACGAGGTTCCCCGTCTCTGCACGTCGTCCCCCGGAGGATCTGAAGGCCACACGCCGTCTCCTTGAACCGCTACAGTAACATCTGAGAGACGCTTCAGAGGACTCATTAAGCTCCACAAGTCTCAGCTTCTACCTTCAATAGCAGCTCGTCATTGAACCCACAGGAAACATTAAAGATTAAAGACTTCACTCTCTCCCTCCTCGTATTTTCCTTTTGTGTCTTTTTGTCCTTCGATGTTTGAACAATCTTTTTTGACCGTGGTGTTTGTTTAGAGATGGATTTGTTAATTCAAGCGTTCCAACATGGATGAGATGAAAACAACCCGACTGGATTCGTCTGTGTTTTAGAGGAATTAAAGGTAGTTTTTTGTTCCTGCAGTAGAACCGGACTGCAGGGACACGAGTCGAAAAAAAGAAATGTCCTGGAAGTTTTTTAAAACAGCTATGTCTTGATTTGAGATTTCCACTGACTGCCACTGTGAATAATGGATTAAAGATCTGCTGATTCGAAGGTGTGATGCTGCGGACGAGATGAGCGCTCTGAGCGCAGCTCTGCTGAAGTGAATCAAATCTTCTAACGGGCCACGACAAGGACACATGAATAATTTGAATAATTTTTACTTTTGCCTGAGTTCTGATTTTGAGTTCAGGTTGTTTCGTCGACTTCAAAAGCCGGCCTCTGTTTCCAAACGGACATCGAGTCACAGAGAATCATTTATTATCACATATTAAAGCTCCTCCAGTGTAAAGGTCTGTGTCCATGTGTAGTGTGATTATAGATCAGCTCTAGCTTCTATATTAATACTGTGAAAGTATCAAAACCTCAGTCCACAGAGAAATGCACACAGCCTGTATTCAGAAACTGAGCCTTAAAACCAGCCGTCAGGACTTCTGGAACTTTGTGATGTCACAACAAAGCAGTCACCAAGCCCCGCCCACCTGGACCCACCATCCAAACCTTGCAGGATTTGGTTTCTCTGAGTGTTTTTACCTGAAATATGCTGTATTTTTATTGGATCAGTCAGAAAACAGTCAGTCAATCAGAAGAGAGGCTCAGAGCCTCCTCTCTTCTGATTGGCTCACTGACCTGTTGTTACTAGAGCTGCAGAGAGAAGCCTGAGAGAGGAGATGTGAAACTACACTGAGATGGTTTTTATATCTTCTGATGGATCAACACTTCAAATAAAACACAGAAGAAGAAAATATGGAGCTTTACAATAATGTAGTAGTTTTCTAAAAATCACAGCCTGAGCATGAAGCTACTGCAGACGTTTGATGTTCCCTCTCCGTCTCTCTTCCTCTTTTCTTCCCTTGTTCCTTCTTCTTCTTCTATCCTCTTTTCTTGTCTATTTAACTTCTTTTTTTTTTCCTCCTTCAAATATGCACAGTAGCTCAGCCCTGTTTGTCCACATGCACAACACACACACACACACACACACACATGAAGAGGTGCATGCATGCTGAAAAAGTTCTGCCACAGTTAATAAGGATCCCATAGATACACACACACACACCACACACACACACACACACACACACACACGAATCTGCATGCACAGAAATAACGAATTCCTGGTGAGTTCTGCTCGACTTAATTAGGATCATGGACACACACACACACACACACACACACACACGAGTTATGCCACAGTTAATGAAGCATGCTGGGTAAGATACATGGGGCTAATTATTCTCAGCTTTTATTTTATTTATTTTTTAAATAAAAGGGGAAATACTGAAAAACAGTTGCTGCTCAGATGAAGCATCAACAGCTGGACAAGCCTGAGGGACAGGGTGGGGCCACGCCAGACGTCCTGTCCCCCCAGGATTTGGACATAGTGACAGACTCTGACCTGAATTTCAACAGCCACATAAAGACGATCACAAAATCAGTCGACTACCATCTTGAAAACAAACCAAGACTTAAAAAACTAATGCATGCATTTATTTTCTGCACCACTGTGACGGTGTGTTCACAGCTGCAGCACGTCACACCGCTCCTTAACGCACTGCTCTGACTTCCTGTGTGTCAAAGGACCGATTTTAAAATCCTCCTCCTGCTCTGTAAAGACCTGAATGGTCTCTGGTCCAAACCCATCTCTGATCTACGATATGAAGCAGCTACTTCACACCGACAGTTTTTTGCTCTGACAAACCAGGTGAGAACGTTCCCTCCTCTGATTGGTCAGACTGTCCGGAGCAGGAAAGTAAACACAGGAAGAAGGTGACGGGAACCGCTCTGAGGTGGTTTGTCTTTTATCACAGCAGCACGTCTTTTAAAATGTCGTCCTGAGTTTCTCACCTGAACTTATTTAAAGACAGAAAGCTAAAGATGCTCATGTGAAGCCATGACGCTGAGCTTTCACATGGAGCCTGAGAACCACCGGACTACGGTAGTGCAAGTTAATAAATAAAAGATCATCTTACATCATCTTGTTATCAGAGGAAGGTTCACACTTTAAAATGAGAACGTTCTCTTCACTCTGTCGTACCTGTCGTGCGGATCTGCAGCGACTCGTCTGAGACGTTCTGTACGTAGGAAGGAGGAACGGGAGGTTTGTGTTTGATCAGTGTGAGCGGAGCAGAGGGCAGGACTCACGGGGGCCACACGGGGCCCGATAATGAACCAGAACACCAGAGACGGAACAAAGACTGTCGGGTTCTGCTCGCGTTGTTGTTTTTTCTCTGGTTCTTTTTCCTTCCCTTTGTTTAATCAGTGCGTTTGCTTTTATCACTGGCGCCTCTGCTGAACTGTTCAGATGAGCTGAACTGGAAATTTACAGTTTGGTAAATATGTGACGGAGACGCTGGAGAAAATCTGGGCTGAAGAACAGAGAGCGCCACTGATGCAGATCCATAATATCGGATATCGGCCCGAGCCTCGCTGAAGCAACATTCAGCCGTAGTTTCAAAAGCTCCTCCAGTGTAAAGGTCTGTGTCCATGTGTAGTGTGATTATAGATCAGCTCTAGCTTCTATATTAATACTGTGAAAGTATCAAAGCCTCAGTCCACAGAGAAACGATTAGTTCAACGTCACTAGCTTCAGCTGATAATGACATCACACTTTACAGATACGATTTAAAAAAACATATCATTAGTTCAATCCGCCATAGTTGCACCTGTGTAGTAATACCGTCTTTTCAAAGTAAAGGTCTGTTTGAGGGCAAAATAAGGTGGTGAAAATTTTCAAAATAAAGCGACAACTTAACAAACACTTAAAAAAAGAAATAAAATAATATCAGTTTAAGTGGCTGAAGCATGTTTTTTTCTCACTGAGCTTCTGCTGCTTCTTTAAACTGCTTCTTACTTTAGTTCAACAGAGGGTACTGTTCTTTAACGTGTTCTTTAACGTGTTCTTTAACGTGTTCTTTAACGTGTTCTTTAACGTGTTCTTTAACATGTTTAACTTGTTCTTTAACATGTTCTTTAACGTGTTCTTTAACTTGTTCTTTAACATGTTCTTTAACGTGTTCTTTAACGTGTTCTTTAACTTGTTCTTTAACGTGTTCTTTAACATGTTCTTTAAAATGTTCTTTAACTTGTTCTTTAACGTGTTCTTTAACGTGTTCTTTAACGTGTTCTTTAACGTGTTCTTTAACGTGTTCTTTAACATGTTTAACTTGTTCTTTAACATGTTCTTTAACGTGTTCTTTAACTTGTTCTTTAACATGTTCTTTAACGTGTTCTTTAACGTGTTCTTTAACTTGTTCTTTAACGTGTTCTTTAACATGTTCTTTAAAATGTTCTTTAACTTGTTCTTTAACTTGTTCTTTAATGTGTTCTTTAACTTGTTAATGTGTTCGTTAACGTGTTCGTTAACGTGTTCGTTAACTTGTTCTTTAATGTGTTCTTTAACTTGTTCTTTAACGTGTTCTTTAACGTGTTCTTTAACTTGTTAATGTGTTCGTTAACGTGTTCGTTAACGTGTTCGTTAACATGTTCGTTAACGTGTTCGTTAACGTGTTCTTTAACTTGTTAATGTGTTCGTTAACGTGTTCGTTAACTTGTTAATGTGTTCTTTAACGTGTTCTTTAACGTGTTCGTTAACTTGTTAATGTATTCTTTAACGTGTTCTTTAACGTGTTCGTTAACTTGTTAATGTGTTCTTTAACATGTTCGTTAACGTGTTCTTTAACTTGTTAATGTGTTCGTTAACGTGTTCTTTAACGTGTTCTTTAACGTGTTCTTTAACGTGTTCTTTAACTTGTTAATGTGTTCGTTAACGTGTTCGTTAACTTGTTAATGTGTTCTTTAACGTGTTCGTTAACGTGTTCGTTAACGTGTTCGTTAACTTGTTAATGTGTTCTTTAACTTGTTCTTTAACTTGTTCTTTAACATGTTCTTTAACTTGTTCTTTAACTTGTTAATGTGTTCTTTAACTTGTTCTTTAACTTGTTAACGTGTTCTTTAACGTGTTCTTTAACGTGTTCTTTAACTTGTTCTTTAACGTGTTCTTTAACGTGTTCTTTAACGTGTTCTTTAACTTGTTCTTTAACGTGTTCTTTAACTTGTTCTTTAACATGTTCTTTAACATGTTCTTTAACTTGTTCTTTAACTTGTTAATGTGTTCTTTAACTTGTTCTTTAACTTGTTAATGTGTTCTTTAACGTGTTCTTTAACTTGTTCTTTAACTTGTTCTTTAACATGTTCTTTAACTTGTTCTTTAACATGTTCTTTAACTTGTTCTTTAACTTGTTAATGTGTTCTTTAACGTGTTCTTTAACTTGTTCTTTAACGTGTTCTTTAACGTGTTCTTTAACTTGTTCTTTAACTTGTTCTTTAACATGTTCTTTAACTTGTTCTTTAACTTGTTAATGTGTTCTTTAACGTGTTCTTTAACGTGTTCTTTAACTTGTTCTTTAACGTGTTCTTTAACGTGTTCTTTAACTTGTTCTTTAACTTGTTCTTTAACGTGTTCTTTAACGTGTTCTTTAACTTGTTCTTTAACTTGTTCTTTAACTTGTTCTTTAACTTGTTAATGTGTTCTTTAACATGTTCTTTAACTTGTTCTTTAACTTGTTAATGTGTTCTTTAACGTGTTCTTTAACTTGTTAATGTGTTCTTTAACGTGTTCTTTAACTTGTTAATGTGTTCTTTAACTTGTTCTTTAACTTGTTCTTTAACATGTTCTTTAACGTGTTCTTTAACTTGTTCTTTAACTTGTTCTTTAACGTGTTCTTTAACGTGTTCTTTAACTTGTTCTTTAACTTGTTAATGTGTTCTTTAACGTGTTCTTTAACTTGTTAATGTGTTCTTTAACTTGTTCTTTAACTTGTTCTTTAACATGTTCTTTAACGTGTTCTTTAACTTGTTCTTTAACGTGTTCTTTAACTTGTTCTTTAACTTGTTCTTTAACATGTTCTTTAACTTGTTCTTTAACTTGTTAATGTGTTCTTTAACGTGTTCTTTAACTTGTTAATGTGTTCTTTAACTTGTTCTTTAACGTGTTCGTTAACGTGTTCGTTAACGTGTTCGTTAACGTGTTCTTTAACGTGTTCGTTAACGTGTTCGTTAACGTGTTCGTTAAGGTGTTCGTTAAGGTGTTCGTTAACGTGTTCGTTAACATGTGATCTTAAATGAGGACAGAGTGTTTGTTCACTGGGAGACTGTTTGTTTCTGTGAGTAAAGATTTAGAGCCTCTTCAGGAATAATGCAGGACGCCTGGTTGAATGAGGTCGTGTTCACAGTCAAGCAGTCGCTTCAGAGAAGACTTTCCCCTCGGCGAAGACGTAAAGCCGCTTTGGGAAGCAAATTAGAAACTCCTGAAATATCAAACAAGTCTTTCATGGCGTCTTAGTGCTGAATAAGTAAAGTGTCCGCACAGAGGAACCGGATCCGCTGGGGTGCGTTTGAAGTTGTGAAGTCGCGGCGTGGCCTCGGTGATCCTCCGCTCCCGATACAAAGACGAAGGCTTACCGTTCATTCATGAACCACTTTTCTCAGAGCGTTTGGAAATGAACATCTTATGACTCACACCCCCCCCCCATAAAAAAGAAAAACACACATCATGCATCTTTAAGGAAACACTCTGCTGCTCGCTGCTGTTTCCACTCTGACTCCTTTCAAAGCTGCAGCTCCGTAATTGCAGAATTATCATAATTATACTTAATTGCAATCACTGTAATCATAGAATTATTGCGATTATTATTAGACTGAACATTTTCCCACTTACAGGATGATTGTGTTGGCACAAGGACCTGATCGTCTGTCCTCCATCATCCCTCTTTCCTCACCTCCTCCCTTTATCTTAATGATCATCCCCTTCTCCTTCCTTTTCTCCGTACAGTCTCACACTATTCCCTCTCTAACTTTTATTCTTTTTTCCCTTCATTTCTTTTCATAATTATTCTTCGTCATCACTATCCGTCTGTCTCTCCGTCCGTCTGTCCTCCCCCTCGCTCTCTCTCTCAATCCTCATCCATCTCTCACCTTCCTTTTCCTCTAATGAGCGAAAATGTCTGTCTCTGCTCCAGATATGTCAGAAATCTCCCCTGACACAATCAAACATTCATCACACACACACACACACACACACACACACACACACACACACACACACACACACACACTTCTGAGGGTAGTTTGATCATCTGATCAGAACCAACAGGAGCTTCTCTGTCTTCCTTGTCTCCTTCCTTCCTTCCTGTCTGTCTGAAGTCACAGGTAAAGATATGTTCGAAATAACATGTTGGAACTGGAATTTTTTTTACGGGGCTTTGATACCGATTATTAGTAATCAAGGACATCAATAACCAATATATCAACACAAAACTACTGCTATTGCTAAAACATATGGACGCCGTGATGTCCAGGTGTTTCTATTATTTTGTCCACCCCACTCATATCAATACAGGTAGACAGAATAACAGAAACACCTGTCTGTGTCATTTAAACTGACACTGGTTCTGCTCAAGCGCTCACAGCTAGCTCCTTCTTTTAGCCACTTTCTCGCTAACTCCACACGTCCGCTAGCTACTTTAGCCTAGCACTTAGCGATATCTCTCTCTCTCTGTGTCTTGGATCAACAAAACAAGATTGTGGTGTTTATTGCAGCTTCAGTAACATCTGCACACAGCAGCCTTCAGCATTGACAGGCTGTTACTCGTCACGTGGAACCAATCAGATGGTGCTGTGGGCGGGACTTTGCTCGAGACCACAGACGGATAGAGGCGGCTGCACCAGAGAGCCGAAGAAGCACTTATTAAAAGTCATTTATTTTAATTATATTTGCAATTTTAAAAAAGCCCTGAAAGGAAAAGGATTATTTTTGGGTTTTTTTTGCCAGGATGAAGGTTTTTCTCATGAACGATCCTCGAGGGGAAAGTGAACTTTTCTTTCTGGAAAAAAATAAATAAATAAAAAACTTAGAAAAATGATTCCCTCCAACAAAATAAGTTTTTTGTCACTTGCCTTTCAGTGGCAATTAGAAAAATTATCCTGGCTAAAGATAAATTTCACTTTCACTTTCAGGGCATCACTATCAATTGATTATTAAAAAAAAATTATTATATATTATTTATAATTTCTTTTTCTTTTGAAGTTAATTTTGGGGCTTTTTTTTATCTGATGGTTGCAGTGAGAGAGAGACAGGAAGTCAGGGCGAGAGAGGGCATGACATGCAGCAGAGGGCGTCTGTGGTTAGGACTGAGCCTTCCTGGTACGAGCTGTACCAGGTGAGCCATCAGGTGAGCCACCAGGTGAGCCCCCCCCCATCATAGTATTACACTGAATATTGGCTCTGATAATCGACCAGGCTGCTAATCAGTCAATCACCACTTGCAGCTTTAGGACAGTGTGAGAGTTTCCACTAGGATTCAAACCAAAAACAGCTGTTAGACGTAAAACAACGTGAAGGATTCGGAGGCAAATCACCAAGACTAAACAAAAGACAGGAAGTTCCTCTCCACTAACATGGACTTTCACAATGATGCAAGACTGGAACATTTTCATCGCAAGTACAGGGAGCTGCTGTCGTACAGTGAGTCAAACACGTATCTCCACTGTTGCCTTACAGCAAAGGTATGATGGGAATGCTGCTGTAGAGGCCTAATCCATCCTGGATGGATGCACCAGGCCTCACCGCGCTACGACTGCAGAATAACTGTGTTTTACAGTCTTTCATTTGCCCTGTGATACAAACGTTTTTCATTTCGTGGTTCGAGCACGAGAATGGATCGTTTCAAAATCTCATTAAGTGTCTGATAACGGCAACAAATGACCTTGTTGAGTCTGCAGCACCGTCACCGCAGACTCCGGGACCAGGACCGGACCTGAAGCTCACAGCCGCAGCTGCGACCACACTTTTTTATTTTTTCTCGTCTCGTAAACGTCAAACAATCAGTTGGAAAAATTCACTCATTTCCTTCACAGCATTCTAAGATTAGGAGCCTGATGACGGATGTAATCAGTGAAAGCCAAACCTTAGGTTGATTGATGCCACATTGCTAATGTATTAGATGACGCATTGATTGATGTGAGCCAATATGTCAAGTGTCATTTGTGTCTGACTGAACAGTAATGATTCAGTGGACGGCAGCGTGATGATCTGATGAGTCGATTCAAAGTTAATTTAACTTTCAGGAGGTTTAAAGACACAGAGACGCTCCTGTCGTTGTTGCATGAATTATAAAAGTGTAAAGTAACGATGATTAAAAAAAAATGGATTTAAAAAAACAAAACTGATAAAAACAAGGAAATGAAATCTATCTTCACATGAGGTGAATGTGACGCCTTGCTGAAGGGCAGCGGAGGGCGGGACAGACACACTGCAGCACAGCGTCTGCTCCTGTGAAGCTGCCATCAATCAGCAGAGGGAGCTGACGCACAGAGAGAGCAGCAAGAAGAGGAGGGAGAGCAGCAGGGGAGGGGGGGGCAGATTCAACATTAACTTTATTGTCCCACAGTGAGGAATTTGCCCGCTGCTCTTCACCCAGGCTGCTGGGGTAAAAAACAAAAACATTTCTCTTTTTACTGTATTACTTCATGATCCTTTTATTGCCTTTATGAGACTCAGTTGCAAACAAAACTAATGAATCTGATGAGTCAAAATAAATAATACGGAAACCATTTAACCATTTAATTCAGTCAGATACTTATTAAATGTGTTTTAATTGATAACCTCAGTGAGGCGCATGTTCACTGTGACTCTTCATCAGTGGAAATGACAGGATCAGAAACCGACAGGTGCTGCTCTCTATTCACCTGTCGACAGGAAGTGACTATTTGATGCTCAAAAACAAAGACTTTAGTAAAAAAGATGAAATGTGTAGTTGTGGAGAAACCTCGTCTCCTCCCTCCTCTCCAGCTGACACAGTGATATAAAACAAACTCTCCTTCCTCCAGCAAACAAAACAAACACGTGTTTACAAATTATAAATGGTGATTATGCAAAACATATATAATCAGAATATGAAGCTGGCTCATCTGCCTCGCGCTCAATTACTGTTAAAGATAAACTAACTCCGACCTTCAGCACACAAACAAACATTATGAATATTTATTATGTCAACATTTATAAATATGATAATTATGTTGCTCATTGTTCCACTGGATCACTCCTCACTGACTGAATGACACAGACTTAGCTTCATATTACAAACAATAGCAGCTAACAACAGGAGCTAATGATGTTTGTCCTGTGCTGATACACTGCTAAATATTACACGGAGAGTCAACATATACTGCAAACGTGCAGCTGCATGAACTCTGTTGTATTTTAACAGCATCAAACCTTTATCAAGATTTTATTAATTTATAATTATGTCAATATTTACACGTCAGCTCAGCCTGTGACCTTTACTTGATCTGACAGAGACACGCTGCGTTTGTCTTTTTCGCCCTGTGGACTTTTTGACCTCCAGTACTATCAGCTTTTTTTATTTCTTATTTTTTCACAAAGGCAGAGAAGAAGAAGAAGAAGATGAAGAAGAAGAAGAAGACTGCTTGAAAGTAAAGATCTAAAGATAAAGAAGAAAATAATTGGTCATGCAAATGTTTTATAACGAAGGAAATCAAGTATTTAACCTCGTTAACGTCCATGACACAGACACATGATGATGAAATAATCATCAGCACCATGACTGAGTGTTTCCACCTTGAACTGCAGTGAACCAATGACAGTCTCATAAACACAGATTCAGACAGCCAGGGTTTCATACGTCACAAACCTCAGGAACCAATCCTGTCGACTTGTGGGGACGGGGGGGCGGGGCTAAATACACCTGAAGCCTTATCGGTATAAAGAAAGACAGTTGGCATTAGCACAACTGCTAACACTGTGTCAGCCACTGCCAGTTACAAGCTAACAAACAAAATAAACACATAAAAGATGCTAAGTTAACCATTCTATAAAGATGCTAACTACACTAACCATTTTATAAAGATGCTAACTATGCTAACGGTTCTGACCCGTCTGCTAGTCTCTGGTTCTGGTCTCAACAGACTCAAAGTGGCTCTCTGCTCTTTCACCTGTCCACCTGGAGCCAGCAGGTGGTGGGCGGGGCTCAAGGCCTGATCCAGGTTTATCAATCAGGAAGTAAGAGGAGATGAAACCATGTTAAAGAAAATATGAATCACTGAAGAGGATTTTTTTTTACAGCATTTAAAACATGTCTGGAGAGGAAGTTTGATCATGGATTCACAGCTGAGATGTTGAGTTTAGAGACAGACTGTCAGGACACTGCAGTCTTCTCTGTGATAAAGTATTCTGTGGTTAACATTTGTTAAAGTGCTTTTAGTGTAACTGCAGATTAAAATATGAAGCGTCTCACACACAGGAGTCTGACATCAGGGCTGCAGCTGCTGCTACAGGCAACACCAACTCAGCGTGTGTGTGTGTGTGTGTGTGTGTGTGTGTGTGTGTGTGTGTGTGTGTGTGTGTGTGTGTGTGTGTGGGCTGATGCATATGTATCACGGTATGAATAACATTCTGCATCAGTGAGTATGTGTCGTATGTCATGATACTATGAATAATATACAATGTGAGTTTTACACTGCAGTGTCACTATAAATAATATATCTCGTAAAGTGCTCAGTGTGTGTGTGTGTGTGTGTGTGTGTGTGTGTGTGTGTGTGGTCTGACACTATGTATAATGTACTAAGCTGCAGCAGAACGCTCCTGATGTTGGGTCTCACTGAGCAGCAGCAGCAGCAGCAGCAGCAGCAGACTTAATGCGTTATGTCCTCTCAGTTTAAGAAGGCTAAGCTCTGCTGACACTGTGTGGGCTACAACCTCCATTTTAAAACACAAAAGCAAAGTCGAGTCTTAAAGCCATCCTGGAAAACACCCCCCCCCCCCCCCCCCCAAATCGTCCACTGCATGCTGGAAGCTCATCACCTCAGGAAAAATAAAGTACCATCCTCCTCCACTTCTCTAATCTGCTCGAGACTCAGCTTCCACACTTGATAATCCAGAGGTCACAGGATCATGTAGTTACAGTAGTTTATCAAGCTGCGGCAGCTCTGACCTTTTCACTCGTTAGCGCTCGTTATTGTGTTAGTGGTTCTGTAGGAAATCCAACAAGAGCTCCTCGTGCTGCAATTACAAAACAACAACTCTCTCTCCACTAGTGTAAAAATTTTATATGCTGATGTAAACAAACTTTTCCCTGTTAAATGGCTTGTTTGGGGAGTTCTTTCTATTTGAATCTAACAACAGAGGGTGTTGTATGATGTAGACAATGAAGCCCCAAATTTCTGATGTGTCATATTGGGTTATATAAAGTAGAATCACCTCCTCGTGGCTGTTTCCTCCATCAAGCAGCCAATGGGCAGTTAATATGTTCACAGTCTCTCCCTCCTGAGTTACAGTGTTGAATAATGTCTAAACCTCAACCTCCAGACTGAAACATGAAGCATCAGCACTGAAGAACCAGAAGCTGCAGTTCCTCTAACGGCCACTAGAGTCTGGCTCCAACAGTGAGTCAGTCCCCATAGACTCCCATGTTAAAATGTCCAACTTTACAGCAGAAATAAACATGTTTGCAGCCTGGTACAAAAACTGTTTTGGTCTCTAGAGATAATTTCCTCCTTCATGACACCTGTTGATATAACTCACCTGTTTACAATTTATTAAGCTATGGAGAATTAGGGGTGTGGCCTCTCTGAGTGATAGGTGGGTGAGAGTATGCTTGCCACAAACCAGCTCTACACACACCCCTCCTTTTTGAACATTTTTGGATTAGCTGGGAGTTAGGGGGCGGAGTCAGACACTGCCAAGATGGCGACGGTTGAGCAGCTCACTCTGAGCTTCAGAAACCTGTGGGTGATGTCACAGATGCGACGTCCATCTTTATTTACAGACTGTGAGCAAACACTATTATAGAAGGTGAGTGAAGAAGTGGAGAATCTGAACTCAGCCTTCATCTTTTCATCCTGTGAGATATTTGTGTTAAATTGTGTCATAATCATTGTACGAATTTGTGAATTCATACATATTTGACGAAATTCCCCCAAAACATTATTATCATTGAGATATTGTGTTCCTGAGAATAAACGGACACCCTGAAAACATTGTGCCTCTGGCCCTAACTCTGCATTCAGCCGAGTTCATTTACTCCCATTAAAATGAATGTGTCTCAGATAAACAAAACACCAGCTGCAAAAACTATGTGGTCACTAAATCATAACACCTGTAATCATGAACTGATACAGAGTAAAATTAAATTTTCCAGGATGTTGTCACACTGTTATCGACATATGGCCACAAGAATGAAGACACACTTCCTGAATACAATAGCACAGCTAAAACGGCTGAGTCAGGACCGGAGGGAGACAGTGGGCCAATTAAAACCTGCCCCTCCCCCCTCCTCCCTGCATTTCTCTGCTGAAGTTAATATCACAGGTTATTAAGGTGTCAGCAGAGCTGAGCTGTCGGAGCTTACCCAGGTGTCAGGAGTGTTTGCGAGTGAGAGAGAAGGAGGTGTGTGAAGGCTGAGAGACGAGCTCATGGCCGCCGTGATTGTTCCCCGTAAGCGTGAACAAACTTCATCTCCAGTCAATGACGCCTTCCCAGCTTTCACGTGGGTGAGAGAGAACATAACCTGAATACACTCAAGGCTGCTGGGACTCCCACGTTCCCACGGCAACGCCTGATGTCCAACTTACGAACCAGTTTAATTAAAGAACAGGAACAAGCACGACCTGCATTCAAACACTGATGAGAAACAATGACCAGAAAAACTGAGGTGGAGATGAACGACTGTTTTGATTCAAGGAACCTTTTAGATAAAACTAGATCCACCGCCTCGTGGTTGTATCCCTCCGCCACCCAGACTAGTTTCAGATTACATCCTGTTTATCCAGAATCATATAAAAAATGAACGATTTGTGTGAAATTATGTCATGACTGTTCTGCAAAGTCTTGAGTAATGACTAAAAGGTGTTTCGTGAGGTCACACTGACCTTTGACCTTTGACCACCAAACTCTAATCACTTCATCCTTGAGTCCTAGTGAATGTTTGTGCCAAATTTGAAGAAGTTTCATCAAGGCGTTACAGAGATATCGTGTCCACGAGAACTGGACGGACGGACAACTCCGACTGTCCCCGGCGCAGAGGATTAATAAAAAACCTTTAAAAAGTTCCTGACTTAAAAGAGCGGGAACTTTCCAACAGCAGGAATCGGGTTCCAGTTAATAACATATAAAAATCTTTATTCTCCTCAGTGAACTGGATTCTTCCAAATACGCTCATCATCCTGCTTCCGTGGAGATCCTGCATGACAAGGTCCGTAATACATTTTCATTAGCCCGGGTCTCCGTGCGAGACTAAGTGATTACATTTAGAGAGCAGGGTGAGCTGGGAGCTGGGAGCGGCGCCGCTGTGGTACGAGTGGTGGTCTGAATCAAATGAGCTCAACGTGAAACCGAGTACAAGTTCACGGATTAGACAGAGTCCCGGCGGACGAGGAGACACTGGATCGAGTTAATCAAAGTCTGTATCAGCTGTGATTCATTCAATTAAATATTAGTGCTGTTATTTCCTAGACTGTAATGTTGTCATTACTATAATGAGCACTGGTTTTAATTGTCTTTAAGGAATATAGTTCTCGTACTCAACTGTATGAAAAGTTAAAGCTCCTCCAGTGTAAAGGTCTGTGTCCATGTGTAGTGTGATTATAGATCAGCTCTAGCTTCTATATTAATACTGTGAAAGTATCAAAGCCTCAGTCCACAGAGAAATGCACACAGCCTGTATTCAGAAACTGAGCCTTAAAACCAGCCGTCAGGACTTCTGGAACTTTGTGATGTCACAACAAAGCAGTCACCAAGCCCCGCCCACCTGGACCCACCATCCAAACATTGCAGGATTTGGTTTCTCTGAGTGTTTTTACCTGAAATCTGCTTTATTTTTATTGGATCACTCAGAAAACAGTCAGCCAATCAGAAGAGAGGCTCAGAGCCTCCTCTCTTCTGATTGGCTGACTGAGAGAGGAGATAAAAAACTACACTCGATGGATTTTGGTTCTTAAAACCACAAATATATCTTCTTATGGATCAACGCTTCAAATAGTTAGTTAGTTAGTTAGTTAGAATAAAAGACGAGAGAAGAGGAAAATAAGGAGCTTTAAAAATACACAGAAAAATCAACATTTAAAACGAGTGTTAGCTAGATGCTAACAGTATATTAGCATGGCAAAACACTAATGCTAATTATTAGCAGGTGAAATGTTAACCATGTTCACCATCTTGCTTTAGCATGTTAGCATGATAGCACTAAAACAAAGAACAGCTGAGGCCGGTGTTCTGAAATTACCACTTACACTGTTAAAAAACGAATTATTAATGTAAAACCCTTTTAACACCAAAATGATCTGTTTTTCTAAACGAGGGAAAACCTGTTAAAAAAGGCGGTTGACTCCTTTTACACTGTCACATGAGTTTGTCTTTCTGTCCGGAGAAGACACACACGACTGCGGGAAGCAATGTCATCACATGTGGTCACAGAGCCGTTAAATACCGTCTACTGCAGAGTCATGTGACCCGGAAGTGAATGCCGAAGCGATCTCTGAAGGATGCGGGCCCCTGAATTGAGACCCTGGTTCTGTTTGTGTGTGAGGACGTCCAACACACCTGCACCTGAACTCCTCGTCACTTTAACAAGCTGCCGCGGATCTTCACGCTAATCTTCACCAGGTCGTGGTAACAGTTCTTAGTATCTCAGCGTGAGTTTATTCGTAGCTGCTTCCTGTTTAGTTCCTGTTTACCTGAGCCTCAGGTTCATCACCGCCTGCCTCTGTGTGCAAGCCTGGACTTCCTTCCCCTCCCTGCTCTGCCTCCTTCAGCCCAGTCCAACCTCCTGTGACAACAAACCATCCCTGTGATCTGTCCTGAGTCTGAAAGAATGAAAGAACGGAGAATTCAATTTCTGTTGTGTAAAGAATAATTACAACAATACAAGACAAGACGGCCGAATACCATTTATATTAATCCGGTTTACATTGGAGGATTGCGGGAGAGAAACCTCTGATGGTCTGACCGCTCCACCGCGGGGGTTTCTTGGTAAACGGCGTGCAGCGGAGCCGAGCGGTGGGCAGAGATGGAGGGAGTGTACAAAATGAAATCTTCATGAGATCAAAAGTGAGTGCATCTATTATAAATGATCCAGACGCTGCCTCATCCGCAAATCTAATCCAAGTTAGCTGCAGTTTAACCTGATTTTACAGACACTTGTGTATAGCAATTTTTATTTAATATTTAATTCTGAGACGATTTATACACTGTTTGAAAAAATAGGCCGCTTAGGCTGACAAAGTGACGACTGGCATCAAAGTAGAGCTCACTGCTGATTACTTATCTGGTACATTACAGACAGTGGAGTCCTTTGTGGGATTTTTAGAGAGTAACAAGTCACTCTTGCCTCCGTAGAAATGCATTTATGGATGAGCAGCTCCAGCTGAAACGCAGCTTTGGTGCTAGAAATCAAGTTGGAAACACTTCCCCCAGACGACGACCAAATCAGAATAATAATAAAAACAAAACAATATAGAAAATACACAGCAATTAGGAAACGGTTGTGGGAAATTATGGCTTAGCTTCCAGGGACTGTGCATACAACTGATAATCAGTTAGAAACATACAGCCTTCTCCCCACAGCCTCAGAGAGTTCAATCAGAAAAGACGACAAAACAAACACTGATACAAAAACCATGAAGCTCAGTCGGCGTCTCCCTCGCTGCGCCACAGATCCGCTCCACAGACGACCTTTCTTTACCCACGTAAATCTTGTTTACTCTGTCAGCTGTTTAGCACCTGTTAATGATTCAGGAAGCACGCCCACGTTAAGTGAAGATAGTCACAACTTAACACCGGCAGACGCTGCCTCCGCAACAGCAAAAACAAAGAGCAAAACCAAGACGTTATGGAGAAGACACCAGTGTTAAAGTGAAGGTGCTTTTATGACTGGATCTGCTGAGCTTCCTGTTTCCTCGGCTTGTTTCTTGTTGAAGTTTTCACAGGTGATTTAAAAGCAGGAAGTGGTGGATGTGGACGCTCCCCCCCTGAGGAGCGGGACATCAGTCATGTGAGATTGGAAACAGCCCAAAGCCTCATCAAGGAAACAGGCCGGTTTGTAATTTGTCTTCGGTGGTTGTTGTGATGCAGGAGCTGAAATAACATCTGTAATCAACACATGATTTGTCTGAACTGTGTCAGTGTGTGTGTGGTCAACGTGACACACACACACAAGTTAGGAGCACTTGCAGTTGATTAATGTCTTAATTATGGAACTGCCGTGCATGTAATTATTTATTTCTTTTCTGCCAGACTGAGCAGACTCTGTGGGGAGCTGGTCCCAGTGGAGCTGTGCTGGGCAGGAACCTGTTGATGGAGACTTTCATTGCCCTGCATGTGCTCAGCATTGAAAGGACAGTCACACCCCGCCTGTTCTACGTGAGTTTATTCAGTTAAATGGATTGTGCATGCTGGAATATTGCAGAGTTTTTGCTGTTCTCAAAATGCATTTGTGGTGTCTCTTCTACCTGCATTTACACAGGATCTGAAATGAGCTGCTCTTAGTGCACCTTGTTGCAATGTTGTTAGATGTTTTTTTTGCCATGAAACTGCAGGAATTGTCACTATCTTCATTAAAAATAATAATTCTAATAACAATAATTCATTAAAAATCAAAGGCAACTTGTACCAGTGAGAATAAATCCAGAGACAAATGTTCTCCTCTGCTCTGTCTGTAATCACAGGTACAGTTGATCTTCATAATCACCTCATCAATTTATCAATTCATAACATAAACGTGCAAAGTGTTTCATCCTGCGGGAAACCATGACGATTTTTGATCAAATTTGCAGAAAAGTAGCAGTGATTGGAGAAAAATGCAGGTTGTGCAGAATTCAAGGGGATTGGGTGAATTTGTGTTAATTACTACGATCGCAACCTCGCGACTTTCTGAAGGAACCTTGGATTATAGGAAACTAAACATTTCAACGTCAGTTTTGGCTGCAACAAATTACATGGACATGACGAATTTAAACGTCAGGAGTTTGTTACAATCGGCTGAAACACTAGTGATGAAAACTCAACAGCAGCTGCAGCTCACACACACATAAACAAAACAAAAGTAGACAATCAGTGTCATCATGTAACATCAGTAACATCTGTGCGTCTCGTGTCCTCGACAATCGGCTCTACACTCGACTCTGCTCGTTTATTTCTCAGGGTACAATCAGCTCATTCAGTCCACGTGCACGGTTCAAGCTCTCTGCCCTCGCTCCAGTTCTCAAACACTGAGCTGAACGAGCGGACAGGTGGCGGTGCACACCTGTCCACAGGGAGGGAGCGTCGACGTGAACCCAGACCTGACAGCTGGAGAGTTCACCACGAGCATTTTAGCTGTTAGCATGTAGCCAGACCCGGCCGACAGCGTGCACCTGTTGGTCACACAACATCGCAGGTGTGTTTGATTTGGGTCACGGAGCTCAATCGCTGGGTGGTGCATGAAATGATTAATGAAGGCAGATGCAGAACTCTGATGCTGCTCTTCACCATCGCGCCGCCGCAATGACATCACTCCTGGTTTTATTGCTTTATTGTGCATTTTTCCATGAGCTGTTCTTCCTCCTTTCATTTATTCCTCTCTCACTCTGTTCATTATGACTTCACCATGTGACTTTTGTTTTTACTGTAGTGAAAGAACAAAAACCAAAAAAGTACTTCAGAGTAAAATGAAGCTACTGATTCTCACTTCCACCCCTGTATACTGACACAGGAGAAGCATTGGTATCAGTGATGTTGACTGCAGCCATATTACCCATCTCTAGGGGATCCAATAAAATATGTGTCGCCACAGTCTTCCAATGTTGTGAATGATTTGTTTTTTTCATTACATTTAATCTGCATATACAGCGTCTACAACTTCAGTGTCTAAATGACAACTTAATTGGTAACTGTAGTAAAAGAAAACTCACTGTGTAACAGTCACACTCAATAGAAACCAAAGAAACTCAGCACTGTGGCCATTAACTGTTATCCGACCCTTATTATCTGCACTAATACAGTAATTGTGGAAACAGAAGCTCCACTGTGCGTCCTCCAGAGGCTCTGTGCTGTGACAGAAACATGTCATCTGAAAGGGCCCGAGGACGGGATTAAACCGAGCTGTGACAAATGAAATGAGCCTGGGACGGGGAGGCAGTCGTGTTTCCTTCAGGCGAACGCAGAGGCATCAAACCCACAATTATAATCCAAGGCTTGCCGCTGACGAGCTGCATAAAATATATGGGAGAGACATTTACATATGAATCCCGCATTCATCAAAGTATAAACCCATCCTGAATGTTGACGACACTGCAGTCATCAATCTTACTGCACTACAGCAAACACGCCGTAGTTTAGTCAGCGATGAAGTTACAGGACTTCAGTGGAACAGATCTGAAGTCCAACACTGACTCCTGGTTAGTGGTTCTGAACAAAGATGGTTTGATACGTTTGTATTTGGGAGGTGTTTTAAGCAGTTCCTAGAGTTAGTCTACGAAGCCAGGGATCACCACACCCTGGCCCCCAACCCGGCCTCCAATGGACCCCGACCCGACGTCTATCCCTGCAGGTGAGGGGGCTCCATGTAATTTTGTTGGGCTGTAACTGAACGGGCTCCAAGGTCTGGCTCCAGGAGGGTGCCCAGGATTCCCCGTTACATCTGAGGTGAGGCAGTTCCAAAGATGGCTGATTGCCCGGTGGTTTCTAGCCTCTCCTCTGAAACCAATTTACCCTGGGATCACTGAGACAGAGGAACCCCTCCACCACTAAAGGTGGCGATTCAGATGAGGTGGTTGGGGTGTCTGGAGGTCTTCCAGGCTCTTCCCACTGGTAAGAGGCTTCGGGGTAGACCCAGAACACGCTGGAGAGATTATGTATCTCATCTGGTCTGGGAATGCCTCAGGATTGTCCAGGAGGAGGAAAATGTTGCTGGGGAGAGGGAGGTCTGGACTACCTTGCCTGACCTGCTGCCACTGCGACCCAACCTCTGACGGGCGTAAGAAACTGGACGGATGGATTTAAGCAGTTATTCTTCCACACACAGGCTTATATCACAGTGATGATGCAGTTTTTTAAGTCTCACTAAGACACATCCCTGCTGGTTTCAAGCTTTAACAAGTGGCGGTTTGATTATAAGCCTGTTTTTCTCTCTCTCTGTCGCCCACAACATTTTGCTTCATAAACTCCAGCAGCCTTAAAACAAGTGAACAGTCTGCAGCCTCACGGAGCCAAAGAGCAAAGATGCAGAGATGAGTTGCAGCTTACATATGAAATCCTCTTGAATCCGAGAGCAAGCAGACAGAAAATGTAATGCTGGAGCTGCTTTATTAGATTCATAACTCTAATCCAACCGAGCAACTACACACAAGATACCCTCTGGGCTCTGCTTCGCCGAGCATGACTCTGTGTTTCCTGTGCAGCTCAATGGGTAGAACAAAGCACGAACACGTACAGGGTTAGAGGTTCAACTCCCATTACAGCTAACCAAGGTACATTAGGGAAAGTGCTTGGGGCCAATGCATCCACATAATGGTTAATGTTAAAGACATTCATATTAACAAATAGGACAAAACTCTACAGTAACAAGTTGTGTCAGTTTCCAGAAGTGGAGCCTAACAAAACTTGGATCAGACAGAGGCTCATTTTTCTCCTTCTCCTTTATTCCCCTAAGACACAATTTGTCTCATATTTTCTTGCCTCCATCTTTTATCAGTTTGAAATGTAAAGGCTCCTGTCGGCAGCAGCTGAGCCTCATTCTGCAGACACCTGAGTCGAACTCTGTCTTACGGATATAGATCAACAACAGACGCAATGTTTCCTTGATGCACATTGTGATTAGAATATGAACATGCGCATCAATATCAAGACGTGTCTGACCAAACATTAAGAAACAACCTCTTTAGCCTCACTGTTCCTCATGTGAGCCAATCACAAATCAGGATGAACCAATCACCGACACCTCAATCAATCCTTTTACTTCATCTCTTTTCTAACTTGGACTAATGAGCGTTTAAGTCGTCATCTCATTGTCTACCTGGTTGTGTATCTTAATGCATATTTAAAAGTATTTAATTATACACTCTCAAATTTGTATTTCTGACATTCATTTTTCTTTTTGTTATGTATTTATCAGGTCTCACATGTAAACGAGATCTTGATCCCAATGTGACTTCCTGATTAAATAAAGTGTAAATAAAGTGTAAAGTGTAAAATAAATAAAAATAAGTGATGATGTGCATTTAAAGTTGAGGGGAGGCGAGCAGCTAGAGGAAGGAGAAGTCATCTGATGTCAGTGATGGAGACAGAAAAATAATCTATATGGTTAAATTATAGATTGAGTTTGTGCCTCGTCAGCACCTACTGATTACCTCAGCCACAGGTAAGATCACACTTCATTAGGATGAGTGACATTTTTGGAGGAAAGACACTGAGGAAAAGTACTCTGCACCTTCGAGGTCTGAAGCTTTAAAAACCGGCAAAACATTAAAGATTGAAGATCGTCGTCACAAACTGATTCTCTTTGCAGGTGAAAACAGGAAATGTGCATTTGATCCCCCCAAAAAATCTCATACCTCTCTGTGGAATCATTTTTTATTTAATCAGCTGAGTAGGAAAGGTTGGAGACGGGGAGCCAGTACAAGCACCCTCAGGCAAATCACCACCACATTGTGCATTTCCAATGCATCACACTTGGCGTCATGTTCACTCTGCCCTCATTTAACCTCTGTGTTAATGTGTTCCAGGGGGAGCAGGCGGCGGCGGAGCATCAGGACGTCACTTGTACAGCCCGTTCAGGTGAGGGACCGGGGTTTGTCAGAGTCTGATGCCTCCTCTCCTGTAAGTGGCCCCGCTCCGAGCCTCTCGGGGGTTCGCTGAAGGACGGGAGGGTTTAGCTAATGAACGGAGGAGTTTGGGAAGTGCATTATGCGCACCTCGGATTAGAATTCATTTTCAACGCAGCACTGAAGGAACAAGGAGACAAAAATACTCATAACAAGCATTTCCTGTCCATTTGGCTGATGTCATCGTGGTCACTGCAGGGAACGCTGCATCCTGAAACACTTATTAGACACTCAAACGCACCGTCTCGTTAATGCTGTCTAGACACAAAGAGAGAGGCAAAGGATGCTGCGGCAGAAACTCAAGCGTCTTGTTCCAGCAGGTTTGAGAGTTTCAGTCTTTGATACTTCATCTGTCTCACTGTCTCTCTCCTTCTGTCTCTCTCCTTGGGAATTGGTTTAAGTTAAGAAAAGGAGTTTTGCATATAACTCAAAAATAGCAGAAAAATCTTCCGAGGTATCGTTCAGAGGCAGAAATCATTGGTATGTATGACATGTAAGATTCGCAGTGTTCTGTAGTCGAGGGCACAGCCGAGTGTACAGAGACTTCCTGACAGTTTTTCAGCTCAAATCATCATTGAAATATACATATACAGGGAGTTAGCATGAATCAGGCCTGAAATTCTTTCCTGAAAGTTAGACAGGAGACGAGTGAGTCGTTCAAGTTTCTCAGTGACCAGAAAAGTCTCTGTGAAGTCAAACACAGGAGAACACAAAACCTGATCCGTACACTCGTCTGTCACGGAGCCAAACTGCAGTATGGTACTGTAAGTAGGAAGGTTTCCACAAGTGTAGGATGGTAAGGTCACGGTTTAGTCAGTAGAGTACCACTGAAATATAAATACCAGAACAACAGGCTACAACATTAAACCTGAAATATACTCTGTCTTCTCTACATCCATATTTTCTCAGAGTATCTATGAAAAAACAAAAAGCACGCTCCGTCTGACCGCAGCACAGCTGTTCCCGAGGTCGACTAATCACCAAAGAGTGAACTGGACCAGTTGTTCAGATTCATTAAAATGACCCAGAACAACAAACTCAGTCCAACATCCATCAAAACGATGATTTTAAAGACTGATTCATTAAACAGATCATTTAGATTATCACTTCAGACCATCCCATACAGAAATGTAATATATGACATATACACCTGTATATTTATTTTATATAGGCAAGTTTATTAATGACATTAAAATAAAATTCTGTATATTTATTAATTTTTAATTTTTTAATTTTAAACTTTACACACACACACACATATATATATCTATATATAAATATATATAGATAGATATATATAATACCAACATATATTGACAGGCTTTGGGATGAATATATTTTATGAGTTTACATAAATAAAGATATTTGCATGAGTTAAACATGTATGTCGATATATGAGGTTGTTCCAATTTCTAACAGGTTTTGTATATAAGTTTTACATACTGTATATGCAAATGTTTTTACTCCATATTCATACAGTATATTACATTTCTGTATGGGATAGTACATTTAAATTATATAAATTAAATGTGGGACCTTTATCATAGTTCTGGCATATACAAGTACTTGAACAGTAGCATTATACCTATATGTGTATGGTACTGGGACAACAGAGTACTATTATTACTATGAGTAAAACAATATTTCATCAGTAAATTTCATTGCGATCGAGACCTGAGTACAGAAGACATAAGAACACAGTCACAGACAAAGAGAATATGAAACACAAAAAGGTTCAAAATTAAAATACATGTAGTATTGACAACAGCCGACACATCATCTGATTTTTCAACCAGTTAGATTTAATTTATCTGTCAGAATGGCTTCAAGACGTGAGGCAGCATTTAACTGCTAATCATCTCCTCGTTACCGTTAAAGCGAATTTAAACTGGGTGAAACTGCAGGTTAAATTGCATCTTGGCTTTTAGTGCTAATTGTCTTATTTTAGAGAGGAACAGAATTTTCTTTTTCAGCTATTTTCGGACGCCGGCTCCTCTGAGCTCCGTGCATCAGGTACAGTATGTGTGAATGTGCGCTGGTGACTGCCGCAGAGTGTCTTTTCATGTAATACTGAAAGCGTGTGCAACTTTCCCCCCGAGGGTGTGTATCTACGCGTCTGAGAAAGAGAGAGGGAGACAGAGTGTGAGAGAGAGACATCTGTGGACGGCCCCTCGAGGGAACGAGACATCCCACCTGGTTCTTTATTAGGTTCTCTGAGCTTTGATGCTGCTCCTGCTGTCTCCTCTTATACCTACTGCTAAACCCTGTGATAGAGCCGGGGAGAGACGCTGGCAGCTTACATGTTCTCCGATTGTGACCAAATCTTCAAAGAAGGAGCCGGTGAAACCTTTGATGCTCCCTCTCCTTTGATGCTCTCACGCTGAAGGACACTGTGATGAGCGAGCTGGCAGCGGCCACTCTGTCTCGCCTGAGGACATTTTGTCAGCTGTTGTTTGGGTCACTTTAACTGAGAGGCCAATCTGTTGCCACTTCTGTTTGTACACACAGTGACAGTGTCGGGCGTGTTGGCGCCCGTGAAGTGTGCGACGTGTGAATTACGTTCCGACTGTTACAGTTTGCTTTTCACAATTAAAGCAGAGTCCACAGGAGCTGAATTAATAGGAAGTTAATGATATATAATAACAATAAGCAGCAGACGAAGGAAGGACAGAAAAGATACAGTAAAGAAGCATAAAAACCAATATGATAAATAAAAAAACGATATCACATAAAGTCTATAAAAATGGGTTTTAAGACGTGATTTAAAAGAAGTCACTGATTCTGCTTTATCTCCTCCAGCAGGTCGGTCCAAAGCCGAGGGGTCCTGGCGGCAAAAGAACAATCACCTTAAGACTTAAGCCTCGCCAGGAGGGCCCGACCCGAGGATCTGAGGCTGCAAGCTGGCTCACATGAGGTTAACATTTCTGTTATGTAGCTCAGGGCCAGGCCCCGGTGTTTCCTGTGTTTTACTTGAAGTGTTGATCAATAAGAAGATATATTTGTGGTTTTAAGAACCAAAAACCATCTCAGTGTAGTTTTACATCTCCTCTCTGGAGCTCCAGTAACAACAGGTGCAACTGTTTTCTGAGTGGTTGAATAAAAATATGGCAGATTTCAGGTCAACACTCAGGCTACATCCACACTTCTATGATTTCATTGTAAAAAAAAAAAAAAATCTCCATCCAGACAAGCTTTTTAGCTCCGTATCAGAAACAACCTGCATCCACACTAACACACCTGAAAACACACCGGTGTAAACAGGAAGTAGCTTGTCTCCTCTGCAGTAAAGCCTCTGAAGGAGGAACAGCAGAGACAGTTGTAGCATTAAAACAGAGAATGTAAGTGAACAGCAGCTGCTGCAAAGACAACAAGGTCAGTAACACTGTCATTCATTATCATGTTGTATTCACCACTGGTAGTCCAGGCTGATGACAGCCAATCAGGAGAGACCGTGGGTGTGACCTCATCATTTACAAAGGTCTCACTTTCTGTCCAGACTACAACACAACCCCAGAGTTTTCAGAATAAAACACAACCCCAGAGTTTTCAAAATAAAACAGGTACAGCAGTTTCTGAAAGTCTCAGTTTTAAAACTCGGGAGTTGTGTGGACGTAGCCTCAGAGAAATCAAGTCTTGCAAGGTTGGATGGTGGGTCCAGCAGGACGGGTTTGTTGTGACATCACAAAGTTCCAGAAGTCCTGACGGCTGGTTTTAAGGCTCAGTTTCTGAATACAGGCTGTGTGCATTTCTCTGTGGACTGAGGCTTTGATTCTTTCACAGTATTAATATAGAACCTAGACCTGATCTATAATCAAACTACACATGGACACAGACCTTTATTTAGACTATACCTTCTTCTAATATCCATCATCAGCCTTCTTTAAATATAAGAAAGTGCATTTTTATTAAGAATACTTTACAGTCTCGTGCTTACAAGCACTTGACTGTAGCTGAATGGCAACACTGCAGAATGAATCCCTCCCTCTTCTCTATCAGATCATGTGCTCTGACAACTGGACAAATAAAAAGAGCACTTCTCTACAGGGACCAATGAAGTACAATATCATTACTACAGCGAGGCACAAACATGCCTTCAGCCGGGCTCTCTACAAAGAAACAGCAACCCTGACCTGTTATTTGTTCTGTATTTGTACTGCAGTCATAGCACAACTATATATATATATATATATATACATATATATATATATATATATATATATATATATATATATATATATAAAATAAGAGCTGACTAAAGCTTACACGTTACCTAGCAACTACTGCGATGGAGCAGGGCTGTGATTTCTGATCCCTGATTCACCCGATAGCGGAGGAGGAGTTTAATGCGGATAGAGATGAGACACTTGAGGATCTAATCTGTGACCTTTTTCATTTCATGAGGATCAGATTGACTGGTGAGGCCACCCCTGCCATTTATCTGCCACCACTCTCAGTTCTCACAGAAACACTGACACCGACTTCACACTCAGGAACACTTTGATTGTTTGTGCAGCTACTGAGATTAAAGAGGCAGTTTACAATAAGTAACCCTGTTTTAACACATTAGATAAAAAGCACAACAGTGACCTGTTGCTTGCCAAATAGTCCACATTTATCTGTACTGTTCAGCCTCATATCTCTTTGTTTTCTCCATCTTCCTGCATTTGTACCTGCTGCTTCATCACATATTTATTAAGTTACTAACAATTAACCACTGTCAGCTTCTTAATGGTCAAAAAGTTTCATTTGTGATCTCAAATGACCAGATTCACACTCTAAGGCCTTGGCAGCATTGTTCATCTTGACATGTTATCAGTGTAAAACACATCACCATTTATTAATGAGTTACACCAGTTATAAATGGTGGTAGTTCATTAGTAAGATTAATGAGTAGTAAGCGTTAATTTGATCTTTCCAAATAGTGAACCTGCATTAATGTATGAAAACTGAGTTATAACTTGTTTATCATTGTTTATTTGTGATTTATAAGGTGTTAACAACCAAATTAATAACAAAATTATAAACCATTTATAAATCATTATTATAGTAAAGTGGTAAAGACTGTTTTGAGAAATAAACACAGGAAGAGGTGAGGCAGAGAAAAACGATGGGGGGGGGACTTCAGGAAAATTCCCAAAACAAACCAGGGACAGGTCGTCAAGGTTTGCATAAAAATACAGTGGTGATGTGGTAAATGTTGTGGGATAATGTTCAAATTATCACAAGGATAAATGTGCATCACTACAAATGAGCTGAAAACAGAAAGTTGAAGGTTTCACACTCCTACAGACCAAGTTAAGCAAGTGTGTATAGTGTGTAAGAAGCTCAGCACCACGGAGAGCGTCTGAAGCCCAGAGATCAGCACCAGGGACAGCGCCACAGGGAGGAAACCAACTCAAGTGTGTCAGAGAGTCTATTTTCCAGTCCAGGTGCTCCAGTCTATTGGATCACGGACCTGGAGACGTCGCTGACTGCTCAGTAATCACCAGTAGAGCCTTTTTATCCGGTCACGCTCACAGAGGAAGCCTCTGCTCAGAGGAGGGAGTACAGTTGAACAGCAGATAGTTTCCACAGAGGAGCTAAAGGAGTGTAACCAGCCCTATAAAACTGGTAAGACTCAGGCTCACAGGTCTGTTTTCCTTTTACCTGCCAGGATTGAAGCGTAATCAGATCCTGAGACCCTCCAACATTGACTATTATTTCTCCTATAAAACCCCAGGATTTTCTCTGCTGTATTTCTGAAGCTGCTGTTTCAGAGTTAACAGCAGCTTACTGCTCTAACACATGACATCAATACACAATCTCCTGCAGGTAACACTTATATTATATTAAGGTGTTATATGTGATGCTTATCATCTAAAAATAGGCTACAAATCTGAGGTAATATCTCACGGCACTGAAAAAAAGCAGTGATGTAACTTTTACAATCAGTTTGCTGCTGCAATCGACTACCAGTGTAGCTCCTCACCTGCCTCCGTCTCTATTAACACTATGATCTACAGTCTGCACACGATGGAGCCAGTGGTTCAAAAAGCAATTCATCCAATTTAAGCGAGACTAAACAATCTTCACATTATGGCTCTATGACCCCTGTTGTGTTCAAAGGAAAAGACGCACGACTCCTGATCTCTGAGAGGAGCGAGAGTGTTTGCAGTTTAAGGAAGCGTGATGAAAAGACTTTTAACTGGGAACGCACAGTGTGACGAGGCCGAACTTCACTTCAGCAGCAGACGATTGAGAGTGAACATTGAAACTGTGGGTTCTGTTGGGAAATCTCCACCTACAGAAAAGCAATGAATCACTAAACACAACTCTTCATCCAAAAAAGAAGCAAGTGAGCAATATGTCTGATAAATGATGCTCAAACATGAACACAGAGATCATCATCTCCATCACACCCACCAATCAGAGATTTCAGACAGAAGCAATTAGTTTATATTTCATATCATACTGTGCGACATGATTTTGGGGTCATTAAAAATTTTGTAAATCTCAGACCAAAACAAACACTTCGTCACTCGCTCCTCCGCTCCCCCCCCGCTCCTCCCCCCTAAACAGTTACTGTATCATCGTGATAATTAGATCTCCTGAAAAAAATGCTTTGCACTTTTTCTCTCCCTCAATAATTGAAGTACAAACTCTTTTTTGAGATTAATGTATCATAAATATAAATAAAACTGCCTATAAACCATTTTCCATTTCAGTATTGTTAAAATTAAGCATCGTCATCATCTTCATCATCATGGTGCCTGAGAGAAAAGTGTGATGAGGCAGCACTCTCACTGCAGAGACTTTACAGTGGCACGTCTCAGCCGTTTAGCTCTCTGAACCATGTAAACCTCTTATCTAATGCACCCAGCAACACCTCTGCTCTATTTATTCCTTCACCTGCTGCTAAGAGAGGAATCCTGCACACAAGCCACCTCAGCCTTATTTTAAAAAAAAGAAAAAAAAGAAATGTATCTCGCCCAGAAGAGGTTTGCTGAGCACACACACCTCTCCCAATTTCAGCAGTGATCTCCTTCCCGTTCACCCACACTCTCTCCTGTGAAAGGATGTAGTATAGAGAGCAGCAGCTTCCTGCAGCCCAGGTTCATAAGGGAAGTACACCTTTCAAATTAAATTAAAAAAATTAAGAAATGGGAAAATCTTTTCTAAACATGCAAATTGAATTTCATGCAGATTTTTTTTTTTTTTCAGGTTTACAAAAGTTGAGTTACAACATCAAACTCAAACTCTTTTTCACCCTAATTTAAGCCCATGTGCCAGCAGCTAACTTAGCTTTGCATAAAGACTGGAAACAGGGGGAAACTGCTAGCCTGGCTCTGTGCAACATTCACAAAATCCAACTGCATATTTCCCTTCAACCACTGAAGCAACAGATGAGAAAACACTGGTCGTTGTTTTTGGAGATGTCACTTGATCATTAGGCGACTGCACTCTGACACGTGGGTCATGTGACTGGAGGGAAATGCTACGGAAGGACTCGTCGATGGGGCTAAAGTGCTTTCAATGAAACTTCAGTGAAATGTTGAAGAGAGAAAAAGAGACAACTGATGATTTGTATTCAGCTGCAGCTTCCAGCCGCGTCCTGATACACACTCCTTTTTCCTTTGAGACCAAACACCATTCGTCTTCACACACATACACACACACGCGCGCGCGCACACACAAATATGCACACCCAGTCTGTCAGATTGTAGTGTTTAACGACACATTTCTCCCTCAATGCACCAACATGCCAAACACATACACACACATGTAATACACACTGTGCACACTTCACACACAGACCATATGTATACACACACTTGCATCACCTCTCAACCACATAAACACACATTCCAACAAAAAACACACACAGACATACCACATACTGTGAGCAGTGGCCTCATTTATAATGAAAGTCAGAGTGAGAGAAAAAAATTTAGTAGTCCCAACAGCTCGCAGAAATCTGGAGATCAATCTTCAACATAACGCGCGCGCGCACACACACACACACACACACACACACACCAAACTGGCTCCAAGCTCCACTGGCAACTAACCATGCATCTCACTCCCTTCCTTCACACACACTAACATATACTAGCACACACACAGAATAAAAAACATTCAGTTGCAAACTGTGTCATACATGAAACATTACACACAGCTAACCCCCCCCATCCCCCCACCCCACACACATATGTATACACACACACCCTGCTGCAGCAGCTAGAACACAACTCTGTGCAGCAGCACAGACATTCACAAACAACATCGTTAAAGTGTAATGATCAAAGATTATTGAAACCCACAAACACGACACACCTCAGCATCATAACAACATCTGGAGACTTACACCTGAGAAAACCAACAGACCACGACACTAGTCTGGTCCTCACTTCGAGTCAAATCACATCCATCAAAAACTATTAATGATCTTTTGAAATGGAAAGATAAAGAAACCCAGTAAAACACAACATTTGCAGCAGTTAGTGATCGTAGACAAAGACTGTAAACGCCACAGAGAGTAAAAGGTGACTGTAAAGGCAATCTGTAATCCAAACTAGCCTTGAGGCTCCAGGTCTTTTGTAAAATAAACATTAAATATGAAAACAAAGTATGTTCCACCACAACAGCCCTGAATATTCACTATAGCTAGAAAATAAACAATAAAAGCTTCTATAAACCATCAATTGAGATGAGAAACTGTGGTCACCTGAGCTCTGAAAACCCCCCCATGATACCCTAAAATATATTAATTAACCTGTTAAGCGCAAAGCACTAAAACATACCTTTTCATGACAGTAGCAGCAGCAAGTCTCTCTTAAACTCAGGGCCTGTCTGTCTCTGTCTGTCCTGTGCTGAAAGTCTGTCTCCTCCATCTTGCTGCTCTCTGCCTGGACATCTTCACCTGTCTCCTTCCTGTCTGAAGGAGTTTTACGATTATTTTTCTGAACTAACAGGAAACATATCAAATATAAAAATCACTTCTATTAATACTATTTACCATTAACTGACAATGACTCACTCCAGGGACAATGTAGAATCCTGTATTTACCTGCCTCAGTGTTGTTAATCTTTCCCGGGTCTGAGTCTGGACTGTAGTTGAAGCACGGGGGAGACGTGGGAACTTGAAGAGTCGTATGTGTTGTTGTAGTTGTTGTTGTAGTTGTAGCACAAACAGCCCAAAGTTCACATATGCCGCCCTGTAGCATCAGAGCTACACTGCTAACTGCTAACTAACTAGCTAACTCTCTCTCTTGCTCGCTACGCACAAAACCTACGTACCGATCTATTCCTGAAAGGAGCTGCGCCACTTCTGTAACAATATTCTGTCTCAAATTTACAGCAAACCTCACACAGAGATGATAAATCAGTGTAATTTGCTCGGTTACTTGCTGCTGCTGCCTCTCAAGGCTTGATGCCGGAAGTTTAGTTTCCACACACACTTCCGCACATGCGCATAACGCCGCAATTTCATAACTGATCTAAGAACGGTAGACACTGACTGAAGCACGGCTTGTCATATACACCTGTGACTATCACTAGTCACCCGTCAAAGGTCCCAGGATTATCCTCAATGCGCATGCGCTAACCCCTCAAAATGACAGAAACGGTAGATCCAACGGCCGGAAGTGAAGTTAGCTTTCCCGCCAGATTATTTTGATAATATGATTTTGTTAAATGAAAAAACAGTAAATCAGTCAGTCAAACGTATGATACGTGACTGTGGTTGGACGAGTTTACAAACATCCGACAGAAGCGTCAAGATATGAATCACATTTCCGGTTAGGACTTTCAGAATAAAATCAGAGAGGAAACAGAATGCAGATGATGAGCAAGATCGCGGATTGCAATTCTACCCAGAAAGATGATATGATGCTTTTACCGCCCCTGACTGTGACTGTTGGCCACAGCGCCACATATGTGAACAGTAACAAATTAATTCCAGCTGCATTTTTATCAATATTTTAAATGAATAAATTAAATGTTCTAGCCGCCATCTAATGGATTAGACCCCTGCTATAGATCCAAAGGCCAGAAGTCAAGCTAGCTTTCAGAGACAATACCCTGCTGCCACCACAAGATGGCAGTAAATCACAAGATGAATGCAAAGAGACATCAGATTCCTTATAAGACAGTATATTTTTCTGCCATTGGATGTGAGGAGAGACATTATTTTAACTTTAGAATTGTTTTAATCGATGTTTATTTTTAGCTTTAACTGGCGTCATGCCTCTGTCTTAACATTTGCACAATATGTTGACATGAAGAATTCAACCTTCATCAGTTGATGCTGCAGTGTGACCGGAAAGTTTCTGGTCCAAACATGAGAAAAACTGAGCATTAAAATGTTTGACTCAGTTCTTCAGAATAGTTTGAAGCATTAAATATTAAACAAATACAAGCTTTGGCTGTTGTTTCATCTCCACAGTGAAGTTGCTTTTCATGCATTTTTCATGAGAGATATTGTTTATATAATGGTTTTGTTGTTTGTTTGTGACATTATTACTTTCTCTTTGTTGCTAACTTCTCCAGCATTTGTCAGATCTGTTCTTTTATTTTTTTATTTTGGCTGCTGGTTTGGATCTCAGGCTTCCTTCAGCCACTGTTTCACTGCTTTTAAACTGAAAACTCAAATGTCCTTCCTGGAAGGCTGGCGCCGTCTATCACTTGAGAATTTTTCAAAACCTGGAAAACTAACGAACAAAAACTAAATAAATAACTAAAAAAGCTTTTTATATATTTCATAAAACTCACCTTTGCTCATTTCCTAGTTGCCTCTAAGGTTAATAATTTAATTTTGTCACTCAATCAAAAATCCAGTGTTAAATAATAAACATCCTCTCCTGCTTTATTTCACTAAATTGAGTGAATTTGTTGAATAAAACAAGAGTCATGAGCTTCATATACTCCAGACATAAAAGTTTATGAACTGGCACTCATCCAGCCAGAGACTGAGCTCATTAAAGAAACACCAGCCACTTTCTCTCTCTCTCTGTCTGTCACACACACACACACACACACACACACACACACACACACACACACACTCACTAGCTGTCACCATTATGTCCATCAGTTTCCATCATATAATGTAGAGTAACCAAGAGGTGTATGATGAAATCTTTTTAGAAAGAAGAAAAAACAGTAGAAGCATTAGAAAAACATGCACAACATAATTTACTTGGTTTGGGCCAATGTTTAATAAAATAGAAAATCACTATATTTCCAGCCATATTTTTCACAATATCAAAAATAATTGCTGCTGAGTGCGACACTCATGTCACTGATTTCTTTACTGCACATCGAAACTTCACATGAGACAAATAAAACTTTGAACTGCTTTTTAGTGGCAGCATCACTATTCTTTTAATTCATATGTTTTTAGTTCATGTACGTGCTGTTCAAGCTACT
Source organism: Seriola aureovittata (assembly GCF_021018895.1). NCBI lineage: Eukaryota > Metazoa > Chordata > Actinopteri > Carangiformes > Carangidae > Seriola > Seriola aureovittata. Next base: position 30,979,488 of record NC_079365.1, on the reverse strand, counting down.
TATTGCGTGTGTTTCTTTTGTCTTATTTTATATTTTAATCTTGACCATTTGTGCCACGACAGAGATTTCACTAAACTTCGTTGCACAGATCACAAATAAAGACATTCTGTTCTGGATTCAATCTTCTCAAAGAAAGGAGATTGAAGAACCCGTTTATATGAAGCTTTTCTAGACTTTACGACCACTCAGATCACTTTACACTACTAGTCACATTCACCTGATCACACACACATTCATACAGCGCTTGATATTTACACAGCACAACCCTTTCACACACACTGACACACCGCTGGTCCATCGGGGACAGTCTGGGGTTCAGTATCTTTCCCGAGGACACACCTGGACATCAAACCGCCGACCGTCTGATCAGTGGACGACCAGGTTTACCTCTTGAGCCGCAGCCGCTGCAGTAAGCTACCTGACAAGGTGTGTGTCCACTTCACCTAAACTTTCTCGTCCCTCTGGGAGAAACCGACAGCCGTCAAACATCGAAGGAGCTGCTCCTTCTCCCTCCATTTATCACACATGAAACAAAACAAACCCACTTGTCTAATGACACACACATGAAGATCACACACACACACACCGAGAGTCGTCCTGTTGTAAATCTGCTCGGCTGCACTAAAGCAGAAGGAGAAGAAGAAGAAGGCAGAGAGCGAGTCATGTCTCGCTTTGTTTACTCACACCATGGAAACCAAACTGACTTCCTGAAAGGAGAAGAAGATCTGCTCCTTTCAGGCTCCACAAAAACCTCATTCAGAGTTTGACAGGCTTCCTGTGGACGACCAGTGTGTGAGACAAAGACGGACAGAGAAGAAGAAGTACACTGCAGGAGGAGAGACTGAAGAAGAAGGAGAAGAAGAAGAAGAAGAAGAAAAGGAAGGAGGAGGAGGAGGAGGAGGAGGAGGAGGACAGATGAAAAAATAACATGACAACATCAGCGGGAAGCAGATGTCATGCTTTCCTCATGACACACACACACACACACACACACACACACACATTTACTGTAGATGCACACACACAAGAATCTACACTTGCAAACGTGCAAACACATATAACTGTTACACACACTAAGACATGAAGATACAAACCGTGCACACAAAGAACACACATCAAAGACCCAATCAAACAAACATCACACACACACACACAGAGCAGCGTACAGTTAACACACACACACACACACACACACACTGTACCCTTGATTCGGCGTCTGATGACCCCTAAGCGACACTTGAGCGAAACCGAGAACATCCTCTCTTTTTCTCTCTCTCTCTCTCTCTGTTTTTCTTCTTCTTCTCTTTATCTTCTTTCTCTCCCTCTTCCTCCTTCTCTTCTTCCTCCTCAGTCGGACATAGTGTGAGCCGAGCGAAGGATGGAAAGAGAGAGTGAGAGACAGAGAGAGAGAGAGAGAGGGAGGGAGGGAGAGAGTGAAAGAGAGCGATACTGGAGCGTTGGCCAGTCACATGGCGAAGGGAGGAAGAGAGAGAGAGAGAGAGAGAGAGAGAGAGAGAGAGAGAGTCCTTTCCTCTGGCGAGGGGAGAAGTGATTACCCAGCCCCCCCTCTCTGTATCTTTCACCTCTGTCTCTCACTCTTGTTGTTCTCTCTCTCTCTCTCTCTCTCTCTGTGTGGGAAGTAGTGTGAAATTAAGCTGCCTCCTTCTCTCTCTCTTTCTCTCTTACTCGCTCTTGTATTCTTCTTCTGTGGTGCTTGTTTTCTGTTAGTTTTACCTCCTTTCTCTCAATCCCTCCTTTCTTCCTGATCCTCCCTTTCATTCTTTTTAGTCACCCTCATTTTTCTCCCTTTATCTCTTTTCTTTTTTCTTTTTATTTCTAAGTTTTCGACTTGAACTTTATTCGTTCCTTTAACTTTTCTGTTCTCTCTCTTCAGCCTCTTTCATACACAGATCCTGTCATATTCCCATTAAGACGTCCCCTCATTATGCCGCCTTCGCTTGTTTACAATGAACTAAACGAAGCCGCCATCTCGCCGCCCCCGTGTGTGATTTCAGACAGCATGCCGGCGTGTATGTTTCCCGCCTCTCCCTGAGTCCCCATCTTTTGTTCAGTATTGGAGGGTTTGTTATTAAAGTTCTAATCTGGAACTTTAAACATTAAAATGTGTAAAAACAGCTGGACCTGTGTTTTATATGTTGTCGAGTCGTGTTCTTACATCATCACAAATGTTTTCATCAATTCTCAACCCAGAGAAATCAGTGATTGTAATCATGGTAACGCGTCATTGGTCGCCTGTCAATGAAATCATCTCCTCTTTGATCAGAGTGGCGTCAAAAATGACTTTTTATCCAGTTTTAAGTCTCATTTTTAAGATTCACTTTTTACACCTTGGTGGTTTTCAGCTCTGTATTTGAACCAGATGAAAGATTTTAGTCGTCGGACGTGTGAATCTGAAATTATCAGAGAAACAAGCTGAGGAAACGTTCGTCCCGTGTCCGTTAAGCTGTGAAGGAAAAACACTGAATTTTAACATGAAACTTCTTTATTCAGTGTTTCTCCTGGTTTTAATCTCCTGGTGTGTTTGTTGTGGAGAGGAGGAAACCTCTGAGGATCATTCAGCTGCTGATAAAAACCTGCTGAACGTCTGGTTCATGAGCGATCAGAGAAACAGTCAGAACAAAGACTCTGTCCTCCGTACAGCGTCATCAGACTCTGACTTTAAATCAAATATGTAGAATAAAGTGATTTTGAGGAAATATCACAATTTTAAGCTTAAATTAGTTTTTTATTTTCTGAGGGAAACAAATGTAACACATTGTTAGTTCACGGACCATCGGAAAGCTGAACATCTGACGATTCTTTCTGTTTTTACATCATCATCTGATAAATGATGCATTTTTGGTGATTTTCTTTTTTTCGAACCCGCCTGCAGAATTTGGTTTTCAGGTGGTTAAATGTGAAACAGTTTTATTCAGTGTTTTTTACTGGTTTTAATCAGCTGGTGTGTTTGTTGTGGAGAGGAAGAGACTGACACCGAAGGAGTCCAAACCAGGAGACAACAACTCCCATGATCCCACGCTATTTCGCAACATCACCCTACAATGGCGGCTTTTGTTATTGTTTTGATTGAGGAGGCAGAAGTTACAGATATTATTATAATATATTCACGCTCCCCAGAGGATGAATCATAATAACTTTTCATCAGGCATCACCAGCAGGTCGAAACTTTTTTTTATTTTTTTATCACATCAGACTCTCCGTCTAAACCTGCTTTTCTTCTGCCTCTTTTCCCTCCTACAAAAAGACAAAAATAAAAACCTTCAGTGGTTATTTCTTGTATGTTTTTACTTCTTTACAGTAAAAAATAATCCTCAAACTCTCTCTCTCTCTCTGTCTGTCTCTGTTGCTGTCTCTCACCCCCCAACACTAATCTCCTCACTCGCTCTTTATCTCTCAGTTTAACTTCTCTCACTTCAAATCATCTTCTGCAGGGCTCCAAATTCTTACAATCCACCTCTCCTTCTCTCTCTCTCTTGCTCAGTGTCATGGTAACAGTATTGAGGGGGTGGAAAGGGGGGAGGTGGGGAGGGGAGGGAGGGGTGAGCTATAGGAAAATGATAGAGAGATCAAAGCAGCAACGAGCTGGGCTCAGCAGTGGAGGAGAGGAATGGAGAGATGAGGAGGTGAAAGCGACAGAGGAGGAGGTGGACGGGTGTTGAAAGGGGCAGCAGGGGATGGAGGGAGCAGGGGAGAGGTGGAGGAGAAAGAAAGAGGAGTGAAATGGACAGGAGAGTTGAGAAAAGGAGGGAGGAGAAGAAGCGAGGAGAGGAAGTTCAGAAGGAAAACGTGGACAAAAGATGAAGAGAGGAGAACACGGGGAGAGGATGAAAGAGGAGCAGAGAGAAAAACCAAAGAAAAAAGGATGGAGATGGGGAAAGTGAAGCGGAGAATAAAGCAGTTTAGTTGCGCTGTGACGAGAGGGGAGACGGAGATTACAGCCCACAGAAAGAAGAGAGGAGGATGAAAGGAGGGCAGATGAGAGGTGGCTCGGAGAGAGGTGGAAAAGGAGAGATGACAGGTAACAGCAGAGATAGAGAGAGAGCGTACGGGAGGAGAGAGGGAGGAAGAGAGGAGAGAAATTATGGTTTGCAAATAAGAAAATGAAGCGAGAGTTCCATCAGTCTCGTGAGGAGGCAGCAGAGTCTGAAGGGTGGTGTCACACCGAGTGACCTCCACCCACATAACAACCGTCTATTTTAGGTTCACTACGTCTATTTTACAGCCTGTTTATTGTATTTAGTTTATGTTATCTGCAGGAGAGGAAAAGAAAAACACTCAGTCTACAAATCTACATTTCAATAACTTTGTTATTTGTTGTCAGCAGTTAGTGTCTTGAAGACGGGATTACTCTTTTGTTTATTTTGGTTTAACAGGTGGAAATATATATTAGAAAAAAAACTGAAATATTTCAGTTTAAATTCATCAACTGCTTTTGAAAAATCTTTGAAAAACAAAGCTTTTGCTATC
>NC_079365.1:30922500-30970000 GCF_021018895.1 Seriola aureovittata | reverse complement strand
CAATCTACTCACCAGTCCACCTTTACAACCTCGTTAACTCACCAGTCCACCTTTACAACCTCGTTAACTCACCAGTCCACCTTTACAGCCTGGTGGTGTTTAAACAAACTGTCTCTAACTGTGTCAGAGGAAAGGCTTCAGTAGACGAGTCAGAGCTCAATCAAACATAAATACATAAATAAGCAAGTTGAAGTTTAGCAATGATGGTCATGTGACCCCGGTGTTGAATCATGTGACCCCGGTGTTGAAGTCATGTGACCCTGGTGTTGAATCATGTGACCCCGGTGTTGAAGTCATTTGACCCTGGTGTTGAATCATGTGACCCCGGTGTTGAAGTCATGTGACCGTGGTGCTGAAGTCATGTGACCGAGGTGTTGAAGTCATGTGACCCTGGTGTTGAAGTCATGTGACCCTGGTGCTGAAGTCATGTGACCGTGGTGTTGAAGTCATGTGACCCTGGTGTTGAAGTCATGTGACCCTGGTGCTGAAGTCATGTGACCCTGGTGTTGAAGTCATGTGACCGAGGTGTTGAAGTCATGTGACCCTGGTGCTGAAGTCATGTGACCGTGGTGTTGAAGTCATGTGACCCTGGTGTTGAAGTCATGTGACCCTGGTGTTGAAGTCATGTGACCGTGGTGTTGAAGTCATGTGACCCTGGTGTTGAAGTCATGTGACCCTGGTGTTGAAGTCATGTGACCGTGGTGTAGTTGGTTTGCAGCCTAACATCAGCTATTTACTACTAATCTAAAACACAATGTAAAACTCCCAGTGGCTGTTTGTAGAGGGAACCAGGGTGAAGCTAAATTTACCTCCATGCTGGTGTAGCAGGAAATGGAACAAATAAGTAATCAATGTAAAAGTGCAGGATCAGCAGTTCACGTGTCGTGTTTATGTTATTGACGACCACAGAGTAATTAGCTTCTGTACAGTCTGTAATTACAAAGCTGCTGCTCTAAAACTTAATGAGGACAAAGAAAGAAAGACAAAGTTCTGTGTCTCTCTGCTCAGTCGGCTTGTACTATCACCACACACACTCACACACACACACACACACACACACATACATACACACACACACCTTTGTGTGTGGTCACAGGGCATCAGAGAACGAGTGCTGTGGATTAACTCTGCTCTGCTCTCAACAGCTTAATCTTCTGACACACACACACACACACACACACACACACACATACACACAGAGGGATACAGTATTACAGTATCTTCACACACACACACACACACACACAAACACACACACAAAGACACAGCTCAGGGAGGTTTTGCCTCAGATCATTGTTACTTCTCGTACATCCGCCTCTCTCTCAGTGCAGAGAACAAACTGTACGACTGTTCATCCAGTGTGAAGGTCGTTTTACATTTGAAACTTATTGACTTTGTGGGACGTCGCCAGCGTCTCACAGTAAAACACCTTCTACTGCGTCTCCGCTGGAGTCTGTCCTCCTGGTCAGAGTCCTGTCAGTGTGTCACCATTAGTAAAAAAAAAACAAACGAGCCCACGGGTCGTCTGTGCAGCAGGTTGTTATGACATCGTAGCTAGGTTTTGTTGCTAGGCGACATCTAGTGGTCGTAGTGATGATGACAGGAGCAAAAAGAAAAAGTGTCGGTGACGTGGTATAAAGAGAGACAGTCCACGCCAGGAGGACGTGGTGGTGGATGGATGAATGTGAATGAGCTGTGTGTTCGATTCCCATGTGAAACCAGCAGTTACCATGGCAACAAAGATCATCTAATGTCAATGAAGTTACTTATTTTAACCCACATCACAGTTGTTTCCTAAAGCTAACTGAGCCACGACTGTTTATTTATAGTAACCATGGCGAAAAAAGGTAGGTGCGCCGCTCTCAGTACAGTCCAGGTGTTTATTATTGTAACCATGACAACCAAAGTCCAGTACAACTGCCGCCATAGGACAAATATTTCAGGAGACACTTGTATCAGAGGGTTGAAGAAAGCGACCTGTGTGGAGTCATTGAACCTTTAATATATAATTAAGTAAATATACATGTAAAAACATGATAATAAATAAATATATATATAAATAAAATCTAATAAATTAAAGAACATGTCGAACATTTTGAACTGCAGGATATTTTCTTTTTGAGAATGAGAAATGGAGTATTTGTCTTCCCTCACATTTCACCTCTGATCTTCCTTTTCTGTTTGTTCTGTTTCCCTCCACTCGCTTCTTCTTCTTCTTCTTCTGTTTTTATGAGTTAGCTGCTTTGGGGTCACCCCCCCTCTTCCTCCTCCTCCTCTTCCTCTTTCTTCCCTCCCCGCTCTTCCTCTTCAGTTTTGGCAGAAATGGAAATCAGTGCTAATCTCAAAGCAAGAGGCTTAGTGTTCATAGACACACACGCACGCACGCACACACACACACACACACACACACACACACACACACTTACATACACACAGGGGTGTGTATGTACAGAGAGCTCTCCTCCCACCTAGTGTATGTGTGCCTCCTTTTTTTTTCTCTTTGTGGCTGTGTGTGTGTGTGTGTGTGTGTGTGTGTGTGTGTGTGTTTCCTCTCAGTTTGCATCTGCCTACATACATGAGAGTGCAGTTGTTTACCCCTGCATGTTGTGTGTATGTGTGTGTGCACATGCATGTTGTGTTGCATTTGTGATGTCAGTTTTTTTTGGGTTCTCGTCAGTGTGTGTGTGTGTGTGTGTATGTGTGTGTGTGTGTGTGTGTGTGTGCGTCTTGAATCTAGGCCACATCTTCAGATCTCGACCCTAAAACAGCATCACATTACTGCTGGATATTTGGAATCCAAAAAACATCTCAGCAGCCAATGGGGAGCAGCGATGACAGATTTAGCCCAACCTCGTCCCGTGACATCGTCGCATCAATCAAACATCAAGGCTGCGTCGAAAACTGGATCTGTAGCATGTGGAGAGCCGGGTTCACTCATTCATGTTAAATACAGCCACACAGATCTGATCAAATCTCACAAGGTCCGACTGGATTTACCTTTTTCTTTTTTGGTTTTTCATATAAATCATCTTTTTCTTCATTATTTTGTCTGTTGTTGCATCTTGTTTTTAATTCTCTGAACCGTAAATCTAAATAACGACATTATGAAATAAAAAATCTCTTTAAAGCTGAAGTCAAACAGATTTCATTTGCACTGCAGCAGAAAAAAACTTGCTCTTCAGGATCAGTGATTGCCTGCAAATCAGATCAGTGTTTGTTGCAGTTCTAACTCCCGGCCAGTAGAGGTCAATAAAACGCTTTAGAGGCATTTCAGAATTTTGTGAGAGAGCGTAAAGTCTGACTTTAAAACCAAATCCCTCAGTCGCTGGAGGTCTGTCTCTCCTCCTGGTGTTCTCACTGATATCAGGTTTATGTTCCCGTTCAGTTAAACTTCGCCGTCATTCACTAAAGGTAAACAAAACCACGTCAGACTTCAGGCTCGTCACGGTTTAATCCTGCTGAGGGGTTTGATGCCGGTGCTGCTCCTGCTCCGCTCGCTGACACATCCCTCTGTACTTACTCAGGATTTCCCTCTAAGCCGAAGCCAGAGGAAGTTTGTGTATTAAGAAAGTAGAAATGTGAGCGACAGAGGTGTAACGCTGAGTGACCCCCCCGGTGCAGTGTAGCCGTAGCAACAAGATAAGATACGACTGGTGTAGACTGACTCTCGCTTCAGGTGTGAGACTCCACCTGTAGCTCCACAGGGTTATAAAAGGTCACAGAGATGTTTGATCATCGCGGTGGAGGATGAGGACGTGACGATGGACAGAAAAGGAAGACAAGGAAAAAAGGAAGTGGAAAGAGAGGGAGTGTGTGTGTGTGTGTGTGTGTGTGTGTGTGTGGGTAGATATGGAGGTGAGGGAATCCCACAGCAGCTTCATGTGAGATTAGAGAGAGAGAAAGAGATGGAGAGGGAGCGCTACGCCCTCCAGTGGTCCAATCCAAAAGAAACAAAAAATCAAACAACAAATTCAACAACAGAATATATTGTTTGACTGACTTTTAAACCTCTCACACACAGATACACCCTTCACGACAACATCACATGAGCCGGACATGATCTGCCATCAGGAGGAGAGGAGGTCACGGTCACTAAAGGTCGTTGTCAGGGAAACGTGACAAACCGACTGTTTCTTCAGGACAGTTTCCATCGCTAAATGTGTTAAAGGGGAAGTCCACTGTTTGTTTGTTTTACACATCACAGTCTGTGTTCATGTTGTAGCTGCTACATACTCAGATGATGTCACTCGAGTCAGTGTCGGTCAGGCCTGAAGACTACGACTCTGTGGAGGCGGAGTCAGAAACGACCCTTGGAGCTGAAACATGGAGCCGACACGGAAGCTGCAGTTCCTCTAACGACCACTAGAGTCTGGCTCCAACAGTGAGTCAGTCCCCATAGACTCCCATGTTAAAATGTCCAACTTTACAGCAGAAATAAACATGTTTACAGCCTGGTACAAAAACTGTTTTGGTCTCTAGAGCTAATTTCTTCCTTCATGACACCTGTTTATATAACTCACCTGTTTATATAACTCACCTGTTTACATTTTATTAAGGACTGAAGTTATGGAGGATTGAGGGCGTGGCCTCTTTGAGTGACAGGTGGCTGAGTGTACGCCTGCCACAAACCGGCAGTCACCGAAATCTCAGCTCCTCACACGCCCCTCCTCTTTGCCCATATTTGGATTAACTGGGAGTTAGTGGGCGGAGTCAGACACTGCCAAGATGGCGACGGTGGAGCAGCTCACTCTGAGCTTCAGAAACCTGTGGGTGACGTCACAGAGGCGACGTCCATCTTTATTTACAGTCTGTAGTTATGACACATCTTTAGCCTTCAATGTTCTAGAAGTGCAGCACAGTCCAGCCTAAATACATATATTTTTATTTTTTAACATTTTACTGTGCAAAATTGCAAAAACATTTTCTTTTCAATATTAGGAAAAATATTACATAAAGTGGTAAATATCAGGATATTATTAATTATTAATTACTGTAAATTCAATAATAAATACCATCTGAATCTCCCCCTCTTATTTGACTCTCTTCAGAAGGTGCACATATTTCAGTGTGTATATTGAGTATAATATATAATATATAACAGTAAAGAAAGTAATGATTTTACTAGAAGCTGCTGTTAAGTTGCTTGTTTTGGTTGTTTTTTTCATGTCAGACAGAGTTTAGCTCCAGTAAAACTATGGAAGATAAAAAACACACACAGCCGGAGGCGTCACAGCAGTAAAATGTGTACCATCACAATACTGCAGCAAATACATATAAATTCTACACACAGGGACGTTAAATCCTCAGTATAAAGAGTCGTCCTCACAGAGAAGCTGCAGGACGGAATCAGAACAAACCACAGCGAACGCAGCAGGACAAACACTCAGCAGCTCGTGTGAGTTACACCGACGCACAAACATTTAGACAGCGTGACGAGAACACTGACAAATATCACTGAGCTCAAACACAAATATCAATCTGAATACAGCGTTGTATCAACACATCAGTATGACAGAGATAGATAGATAGATAGATAGATAGATAGATAGATAGATAGATAGATAGATAGATAGATAGATAGATAGATAGATAGATGAGCTTCAGACGATTCCCTAAAGTCCCATTTAAGTCAAATGTCTCCCAGACACTAAATTGATTTCTCTCTGTCTTTGTCCTCCATTATCTTCCTTTCTTTCAATCAATTCTTTCCTCTTGTAACTTCTTCACCTCTCTCTCCTGTTCTTGTCGTCCCTCTCGTTTTCCTCTTCTTCCTCTGACACTTTCTCGATCTTTCTACGTCTGTCCTCCGTCTTCTTACATTCTTTCTTCTGTATATTCTCCAACCCTCCTCCTTTTATGTCCTCTCTCTCCACCCCATCCTTCCTCTTCTTCCCTCTTTCTCACCCACCACTAACTTCTCCTCTCCTCTGTTCTCTAAATATTTCTTTGCTGTTTTAACATCTGATGCAACCGAAGGCAACAGCACCCACTGCTGCTTCAATCCCACAATGCAACATAAAAAAAATTATAAAAATACAACCGCCATACTCCGATGGCCTTTAATGCCACAGAAGGAAGACAGCAGCTGCTGCGTGGATCCCACAGCGGCCTGCTACAGCAACACCAGCACAATATCAGTTTTAACTTTCCCACTGAGTCTGAGGTTGTTTTCTCTGAGCTGAGCTCAGGAATCCCTGATGAACATCCTTCAATTCAAAACTAATGTCCCACGAGTCAAATATGGCAGTAAAACCACAGGAAAAAATGATGAGGATGTACTAATGCTATGCTAAGCTAATGCTATGCTGTATTTCATAGTGACATCTGATCCTAAATGCAGAGGGTTTAATAAAAGAGTTCATTGTTTCTGGGTTAGTTATAATAAATAAAACTTCCTCTGTTTGATGATGATTCACATGTTTGAAGTTAAATCTCTTTAAAAAAAAAAAACTGATGCAACAATCGGCTGAAACAATCTGTTCATGATTTTTTTTTATTCTTCAGTAGGTTGATATGAAACCTGGATTTCAAAGTATTAAACTTGATGCTACAGAAGTTTAGTAGCATCACACAGAACAGAGAGCAGCATGCTACATAGCCTTGTTAAAATGAAGAGAAGAAGAAAAGGCTGCAGAAACTTTAACCAACAACAGTTATCAACACTCAACCCTGTATTTTTATATTTATGGAGAGGATTTGACATCCTGCCCATGTTCTAGATGTTTTTGGAACTGGAACATCTGGTTTTAAATCTATTTTTATATGATTTTTGCTTGTTTTAGCCTCTGATCATTGGTTCTTTCAGTTGGGATCACACTGTCCTCTCCAAACGAACTGCAGAGACACATAAGACTCCACTTCAAATGTCTACAAGCAGTCAGTAGCACATTAGCGGATAGCTAGCACGGCAGCTAACTTGGTTAGCTGTGAGCTAAAAACTCACCAATCACAAAACAGCTGCAAAAGGAATACCTACAGATTATGCTTCAGTATGAGGAATAGATAAAATATTCCTGTAACCGTGGTAACAAAATGATGGACGTAACAATATCAGTTAATCATCAACTGCTGTAGAAGTATTCCAGCAGGTGGAGCTGCTAGCAACGTTAGCATCATTAGCAATGTTGAACTGAAACCGACTGCTGCTGGCAGAGTGTACAACTAGACCCGTTTCAAAGGCTCCTTCAGGTGCGTCCTTCTTTTCCTTCACAACGAAGGATCCACCCGTTGGACCCTTTAATGTCCAACATATCCCAAGATTCATTGCGCACCGGTAATGAAAAAAACATGTCAGAAAACAACACAGACAGAGAGCCTGAAGATCACACTGTTACATGTAAGTATTGTGTTTCAGCTCAGTTCAACAGCGAACGGTACAACTGTTAAAACCTCAAGTATTAATGACAAGAAAAAGTAATGTGTTGTCAATGTTGCTAGGCGACAGGAGCCATGCAACATTAAGGGCGCGCACAGCTGGTGACGTAATGTGAAAATCCTTGTAGACCAGACCGTTTTATCTCGAATTCAGCTTTCACAGTCCACAACGGGCCACACCTTCGCAGACCGTCTCCGCCGAAGGATGCGGCACATGAATTGGGACAAAATCACAAGTTGACAATGTTGCTAGGATACAGGAGCAACGGCGCTTTGTGACGCAACACTAAGGATGGGCATAGCTAGCTCCATAGGCCAGACTGTCTCATTTCAGTTCAGCCTACTACCACGTCTTTGTAGACCGCGTCCTCCGAAGGATTATGACCACCGCTCTATGTCATTCTGACGAGTTACATGTGGAAATTGTGCCAAAATAAACTGTGCAAACGAGTCACGCTGCAAACTTTTTAGAGAGGAGGAACAGTCAGGGCTACCGAGGCCGCTTCACTGTTATTGGACCTCATTTGCATGAAGAGATGAAATATTAGCCAACTTCATGTTCAGCTCTCGGTGTAACAACGTGTCCTCTCCACTGAAACAACAACCAGATGAAGAAATCAGCGCTGCGAGAGAGAGAGAGACTCCCAGCGGACACGCAGCCTGGAACAGCAGGCTTCCACATGAGAGGAACTGCCAGAGGGCAATTTCCCTGAATGTGACGGCACAGGCGGTGAGTCGCCCCGCTCACAACCCAGCTGAAATATTTCCTCCTCGGGTTCGTCATTTGTATGGAGAGTGAATCCATGCAACAATCTGTGCGGTTCAAGTCATCTCCATGATGGAGAGAATAAAGGAAGGGAGGGGAGGAGAGAGGTTTTCTTTTCTCTATTCTTCTTCTTCTACACGATATTTAACTCTCCTCCCCTTGACCCTTTATACTCTTCTTTTTTATCCTCTGTTCCTACATTTAACTTCACATTTCACCTCAGGTTATAATCTTTTAGTTGTCCCTTTCACCGCGGTCCCTCCTGGAGAAGGTTTCACCTGAATTAAGGTCATAGATCTGCACAACAGAGCAGGTGTTGCTCCACTTAAGGAAGAAGTATTGGTGATTTTGTCCATGAATTGCTTGTCTTTGCAGGTGAGGGATCATCGCTGGACTCTTCAGTGGCAGGTAAAGAATGATGAATGATCTGTATGTGTGGCACCTGGTGGAGATGTGTGGTCTGGTAAAGAGCAGGTGTAAGTCAGAACGTCTAGTGTAGATGGTTATAAGTCGAGAAAGAGTCGTCCATGATCAGACAAACCTACTGGACGTCTGTCTGGACGGTCAGCTGACTGAGACGCTCTATTTGAGCTAATAGAGGAACTCTATTTGCTAGTAGAGAAACGACCATTCACGCTCACATTCACACCTTCGGGAAGTTCAGAGGAGCCACATAACCTCACACACACGTCTTTGGACTGTGGCAGGAGAACAGAGGAAACCCACACTGTCACGTTACACCAGAAAACAGAAATAAATCCACAACCGCCTCGGAGATAATCGAAGAACTGGATAAATTCCTGCCTGAAGGGCAAATCAGCCAAGAGAAGTTATTAGTTTAATCCAGACTGTGAAGACACGACAAGAGAGAGCACGCTGCCTGACACTGTGGAGAGGAGGAGGGGCTTGTCTTCATCATTAACCCCGGCAGTGGCGTCACTCCTGGCAACCATTCTGACAGACGAGCTGCTGAAAACGCAAGAAGAGAAACCGACAAACCCGAGAAAGTTGAACAAACTGTTTTTTAAAGGTTCAAACCCACAACACTTCTTGCTGTGAGGCAACAGCTCTAACCACTGCATCGCCGTGCCGCCCACTAAAAGACATATCAAGATATATATTTAAAGAAGCTTGTTTTTGATTTGGTTTATAATACATCTGTGACAGACATCAGTCAAACTGCTGCTGCTCGTGACTCACAGAATGTGAAAACTACATTCACGTGTCTGTAATAACCCGTACGGACCGTTGACATCCTGTTGACATGACCCTGACATTTCATTCATTCACACAGAAGCATTCAGACCTCAGGCCGTTCCACATGAGCCACAGAAACACATTAAAAACACTGAGCTGAGCTTCAGACTGCAGGAATATTGACGGGCAGAAAGACACAGTGACACATGAAGGGATGAGTTTGAGAATAAACCTCCCAGATTTATTTACCCACCTTCCTGTGTTTTATTCAGAGTGGTTCTTGAAATGTCTAACATGCAGTATTAAGTCAGACGACTCATTATAAATTCATGCTGCAGTACTTATTCATATCGCCTCACTTTGATCACTGACTGGCAGTAAGAGTTTACTCCGCTCCTTCCAGAGAAATATAATAAAATAAAAGTGTATTTTTATATTTATATATACGAAACTTTTAGTAATACTTTTCCTCTCTCGCTTCGTGACACAAAAAAAATGTCACAATTTCTCATGAGCAGCGTGACGTCTCTCCCTGTCGGCCCAGCGCGTCACACGCTCAACATTCACAGCAACTGAAAAGAAAATCATTTAAAAACACAAATATGTCGGTGTTGACGACGTCACTGATTATCAATTATATCGTGAAATAATTACACAAACTCAAAGCTTTCTCCATTTTTCAGCTCATAACTAATTTACCCACAAATCAAAATAACTTTCACAACAGGAAGTAAACCCCAGCTTCACTGTGTGCTTAGTTTAGTTTCCTCTCTACAGGCAGGTCAAAGGTCACCAGTGAAAGCAGATCACCTTGGATTTGTTTTCTTCTTCGTAAAACTCAATTTTTTCTTCTGTGTTTTATTTGAAGTGTTGATCGATAAGAAGATATATTTGTGAGCTTGAAGGGTATTTTTTAGATTCACTTTTTAAAGGTACTTGCATTAAACATAATACCAGTACAACATTTTCTCAGCTCTTTCCACAATGATTCTTCACATACCTTTACTGAGGGGAATGAACTGTCACTGGATCCTCAGAATAGTTGCATATATGAATAAAATAGTAGATAAATTATAATAAATCTCTCTCTTCTGATTGGCTGAATGTTTTCTGAGTGATCCAATAAAAATAAAGCAGATTTCAGGTAAAAACACTCAGAGAAACCAAATCCTGCAAGGTTTGGATGGTGGGTCCAGGTGGGCGGGGCTTGGTGACTGCTTTGTTGTGACATCACAAAGTTCCAGAAGTCCTGACGGCTGGTTTTAAGGCTCAGTTTCTGAATACAGGCTGTGTGCATTTCTCTGTGGACTGAGGCTTTGATACTTTCACAGTATTAATATAGAAGCTAGAGCTGATCTATAATCACACTACACATGGACACAGACCTTTACACTGGAGGAGCTTTAACTTTTCTAACAAATATAAGAATCCTCGCCTTCTTTCATGTTCGATAACTTTCACAAAAGTTGCAAACACGTTGACAGTCCCGTCCTACACCCGCAGTGACAGAGCAAAACCTAAATAAACACAAACTATAAAAAACATATATAATAATAAAATAATAAAGTATGAATTCCGGTGGATATGAGGAAGTTGAGCATGAGGCAGGAAGCACCACTTTCTGACAGCAGACAGACGTGAAGGTTCTAACAGAACACATGATGTTCCTCATGCTGCAAATAGCATCAAGGAGAACGAGACGGCGAGGGAGAGAGGGGGGGGTTATTATTTTATTTTCCTTTCTTTGACGCTGTTCTTCCCACCCGGTTTGAAACACAAACAGAAAGTAGACGTCCCAAAATCGAGCGCGTCCCATCTCCTCCGCCATCGCGCCAATCTCCGTCTTTACACGCTCTCTGTTTCATCATGACGCCACGGAAACGCTTCCTGTGCGTGTGTGTTTCAACATCTGTGTGTGTTTTTCAGCGTGTACTGTAAATCTTTCGTCAGGCTTGTACATGTCAGGACAGGGTGAGTCTGTGTGTGTGTGTGTGTGTGTGTGTGTGTGTGTGTGTGTGTAAAAGAGTAAAAAGAAGTTGCAACATAAAACAAATTTGCATCCAATAATTAAATAAAGAGACGTGTTTCAGCTTCAGCCCCTCTGCTCTGTACGACTGTCCGACTTGTCTGGTCGATCTCTGCAGGTGTCAGGTAGCTCAGACTCAGGATGGACGCCTCGTCAAGATGACTGACAGGTGGAGGGGAGACAACCTGAGACTGAGGCGAGAGTGAGAACCTGTGATATACGACGGAAAGCTGCTCATCTTCTTCACAGCGGGACGTGATTTCTAAACAACAAGGTCTGAATCGACTACGATGGACGATGTATTTCTATCAACAGAAGCAAAGTCCTCGACCATTTGACCAGTGAAACCTGTAAATATTTAATCACCCGCAGCGATTTGACACACACAAACACACACAAACACACACAAACACACACAAACACACACACAAACACACACAAACACAAACACACACAAACACACACAAACACACACACAAACACACACAAACACAAACACACACACACAAACACACACACAAACACACACAAACACAAACACACACACAAACACACACAAACACAAACACACACACACACACACAAACACACACACACACAAACACACACAAACACACACACAAACACACACAAACACACACACAAACACACACACAAACACACACAAACACACACAAACACACACACAAACACACACAAACATTAAAGTCGCCCAACAACTCAACCAGTCCTCCGACCTGAACAACCCTCCTTTACGACCCGTAGGAGCCGCGCCTGAAACAGCGGCCCAACAACAGCAGGCGTCCCTGACCTTGGTTGTCATGGTTACAATAAGAGAAGACGGGAAATCTGCAGTATTACAGTAAAGTGACAGGACAAAGAAAGAATAAGTGCAAAATGTCAATATCAGATAAAAGATCAATAATATAATAATATAGTAAAAGACAATTACATGTTCAAATATATTATTATATTAATATTATTGCACATTATTATGTTGTAAATAAACAATAAGTAAAAAATAAACAATAATAAACAGTCATATCTTGGTTAGGTTCAGGAACAGATGGTGGTTTGGGTTAAAATATGTACTCCCTCAACATTAGACGATCTCTGTTGTCATGGTTACAATAACAACAGCGAACAGTCATGATAATAGAAAACATGGGAATCGAACACACGGCTCTCCTGTGTCACATTCATCCACCACCACCTCCTCCTGACGTGGACTCTGTCTCTCTTTATACTACGTCACCGACACTTTGCTCCTGTCATCATTACTACAACCACTAGATGTCGCTTAGCAACAGAACCTAACTATGATGTCATAACAACCAGCTGCACAGACGCAGGTCCGTCTCGTCGTACTCATACAGAACAATATGGAGTTAATTGTTTTTTGCTCAAGGGCACTTCATGGCATGAACAAAACCCAGACAACCTGCTGTCCCACCTGAGCCCCAGGTGGTCAGAGTCATGTCGCTAGGCAACCCTAAATCCCAAAAGAAGATGGAGAAGACGTTTTTGTAATTCTCTGGTAAGTAACTCTCTAAATTGTCTTAACGATGATGATTAAATATGACAAATATAACGAGCTGCGTCACCATTAAAGACAAAGTATTATTGCAGAGCCAGAAACGGCAGTTTTCAGTTAATCTTCCCTCCACAGTCGCCAGACGCAGCTCGGCTCCATCGGCTCCATCGGCTCCGGCGCAGGAGGTGAAATGAATCGACCTCTGCAGTCAGATGTTTCCGGCGAGAAGCAAATTGCCAATTTTGCTGACAGATCAAACGAGAGAGGTCAGATCCTATTAATGAAATCAGAGGGCAGATCTTCAATCTACCAAATTGTGCTGCACATAATGTGTTTTCTGGAAAATGTGTTTTTAAAAGCTCCAAACTGTGTCATTAAGGCACCGGAGCCGCTCTCTAAATGTTTCCCCCTGATGTGGTGGCTCCAGGTATCGATCAAATGTAGTTTGGTTGTTAATTCTCAGGCCCGCAGGCGTCGCCGGGCGGCGGCGCACGGCTCGGTTATCGCGGGTGTCCCCCAGCCAATCGACCTCTCGACCCAGACGTTTCAGAGCTGAAGTAAATTGCCAATTTTGTTGTCAGAGCCCGCTGAGCCGGCCAGACTTGTTATAAAGCAGATAGCTGCTCTTTCTCCCGGAGAGCCGGCGGCAATCATCGTTCATCCTCCGCACTGTGTGTGTGTGTGTGTGTGTGTGTGTCGGCGCTGTCAAGTGCCCATTCAGACAAGTGACCGTTCCATTAGACGGCTAAGAGTTTATGGTGAGGGTTTAATCAAAGGAGAAATCCAGCTGAACAGCAGAGATAAAAACAGCTGATTATATCACAGAGCAGCCACACTGAAGTTTGGAGGCTTTAAAAAACTATAAATCACCAGTGGAGCTTCTCTGTCATTTAGTGTTAGAAGATATTTATCTTATTAAATCAATATTAGTTATTATAATTGATTGTTCTGTATATTGTCACAATTTTATTCTAATTTTTGTCATTTCAGTTTTTACAGGTACAGTGGGAGGAATACATGTGCAGGTGTTCTAACAATTCGATACTTCATTAAAAATATCTACATTTCTATAGACGGACCGGTCGGCAAAACACAGGACTCCACACTGTAACCATGGCGATAGAGGTCCTCTGACCTTCAAGTGGCAGTCTTGAAGATGTTTATTTCTCTTTAAGTCCCTATCAATCATCGAGTGACGCAACACAATGAAGCCACTGATGAAATGATATTAGTCGTTAGGTTCTACGAGCTGAGCGTCTGTACGTCTCCCACAGAGTCACGAGGCTGATTCACTCACTCACTCACCCCACGACGCAGACGACATTCAAATACATGCATCTTACAAGACGTGCAGTTTTTTTTTTTTTTTGCCTCTTTCATGTGTTAAGTTTGTTTATATTCGTGTCTTTACTCAGTTTGTATTTTTTCTGAATGAAGTCCTGCTGCTCGGGCGGGAGGAGACCGCTCGCTGCGTGGTCATCACGTCTGAGGAGTGCTATACTCCACAAGCTCTATCCATGGGTACAATTAAAGTAATCAAGGTTGCTAGGCGACAGGAGCTGCGATCTGCAACACAACAGTAAGGCACAGTGAAAATCCTTCGCGGATCAGACCGTCTCTTTTCGGTTCGGCCTTCGTGGTCGACAAAGGGCGGCACATTGAAAGACCACGTTGCAGACCTTGACTTGGGATGCAGTTTTTGTAGTAGACTACATAAGGGATAAGAACAGCACTAAAAAATGGCGGACTCACGATACAGTGAGCGAGTGTGGTTCAAAACCAAACCTGCAATTACAACATATCGCCATATGTGTCACCAAAGATGACGAAAAAGTTGATCAAGAAATACGATTTTAAACCCAAACCGAACCGAACTGAACCGCGTTTTATTTGTTACCATGACAACACAACAACCAGATGGTTATTTACGTTGGAGGATTCGTTGACTTTGGAAGGACAGCGGTTACTTTTAATGACTTATTAAGTTTGGCCACAGAAACAGTATCTCACCCTGCTGAAGTCACACACACTGAGAAGTCTTTAAGACGGAGAGTTGGAAACCTTCGCTCCCACAAGATTAGAAATCTGTCACACAATCACATCAGTGTGTGACTCAGGCTGAGCGTGATGGACTCTCTGATGGATGGACTCATGATGGACGCATTTTTCTGCTGCAATTTACCTCCTGTGCTGCTCAGAACCAGCTTCATTCGTCAGCCTCAACAGTGAAGAGGTATTTCACTTCAGCGCCTGAGTGACGGACTGTCCCTTCAGGAGTTTTCTCCTGCAGCAGGCCGGCCTGTAATATGTGCCACCATCTGTCTCCGCACCCGTACGGAAACCTCGTCAGTCTGGTTTGTTTTACTGCAGCTGATTTAGATTTTGTGCCACTCCTGAGGACCGTGACTGAGGCGCCGTTCACCAAAAGCCACATTTCCAAGGTTTCTAACACTGCAAGTCTGGAATGAACACCTTAATCAAAAGTAATAGACTTCTGGCTTCAGGTGTGTAACACACTGGGGCGGTAAAGGCGGCTGCAGGGTCAAGAGTCTGACTAATATGTGACAGGTTGAAGGAAACCACTCTAGTAATCTCTGAACTGCCTGAAAACAGCAAGACAGTTATATTTTTGATGCTCTCACAGTAGGAGTTTGACAAAATAAATGAGATACAGTGGAAAAGATGTAAATAAAGAGCTGCATGGGATTTTGCGAGAGCAACTAACACTGAGTGGAGGAGATGAGAACGTGTGAATCACCGGGGAGACGGAGATGAGAGGTAAGTTTTTACTTAGACAAGTTTCCAACCTGTGACAGAAAATGGGGAGTTTATCTGTTAACTGGTGTTATACAGACCTGTGACTGGCAGAGACAAACCCTGCCGCGATACTGAAGGAAATAAACTTTTTTGACACGTCAGTTTTTACTAGTTCGATTGTTAACAGGTTGAAAACTCTCTGTTGGGTGGAGGAAACAAGTCAGCCAACAAAACATGTAGTGTGGCCTCTGTTTGTTTGTCTCTGCCAAAACCATCACCACTAGCTTTTGCACAAAAAGATTTCTTGCAGCTGTTTTCTAAAGTGACCAGTTTTGTGAAATGAAAAGCGAGGACAGTTCCAGTTCAGTGCATTATTATAATATCCAATGTTGTTACCTATGAAATAAAAAACGTGCACAGTTGTGGTTTCAAGTATTTTGACCACGGCATGTTGCGCTGTAATAAACTATGGTGAAGGCCGACTGATAAAATGGCGACCCCCTACCCTTGAAGCAGTCCTCAAGTCCGATTGTCAATCTTTTCCTCAATTATTTATAATTCTTTAGTTCGTGAGGGTTCACGGATCCAAAGAATCAAAAGCATTTTTCATAAAAGGTTGTGACTATTCAAACTTCTTCTTCACTTCTTCTAACATAAAAACTTTTTTTTTAGTTCTGGCACTGGGTATGTTTGTTTTTGTTAGTTTACTGCCTGGTTATGAATCCCTAGCCAATGAGTGAGCCAGCTAACCTTTTCTCTGCCTAGAAACTGCAACAACAAAAAAAGAAATAAGAAAAATCTGATTGGATAAATCTGTTTTGATGGTTTTAGCTTCACTTCATAAGCTGCTACAGGGAGCAGCATCCCCCTCTGTTGGCCAAAACATACGCAACACGAGACGTGTGGTTTTAACTGTTACAGTTAATAACGAGGACGTCCCCCGGAAAATGGTCACTCTACTGTTTTCTACTCATATGCTCCTTCAAATACATCCTTCTTTTCCTGGACAACAAACGCCCAACAGGTGATCAGACCGTCTCATTTCAGTTCGGCCTTCGTGGCGCCACACCTTCATGGACTTTTTCTGCCCAACCTTACACCATAAACTGTTTTGCTATTCTGATATCAGCGTCACACTGACTCTGCCTCCGTTCCTGTAGACAGCTGTCATTACTCACATGGGACGACTGAAGAGATGCAGAAAAGCACTAAACGTTAACGACGGACACATTTTCCTGGATCCTAATGGCTCAAAATGATGTGGAAGCAGAAAAGACCTGTAATGGCCGACACTTAGATCTGTGGCTCTGTAATAGACTTGAATAACATTAGCAGTAATAGTAGTCGTAGTGCTATCTTCTTAATATTTATATCTGTACTGGGACACGTACCACCAGTGAAAGAACAATAATAAGTCAGCAAATAAAGTGTAAAAACAATCTCGTAAATATCACAACACAGAGTCCATAAAATAAATGTATAACATAAACAGCAGCTAAACAGCTAGTTTTACATCTCCTCTCTCAGGCTTCTCTCTGGAGCTCTGGTAGCAACAGGTCGTTGAGCCAATCAGAAGAGAGGAGGCTCTGAGCCTCTCTTCTGATTGGCTGACTGTTTTCTGAGTGATATATAAATATAGCAGATTTCAGGTAAAAACACTCAGAGAAACCAAATCCTGCAAGGTTTGGATGGTGGGTCCAGGTGGGCGGGGCTTGGTGACTGCTTTGTTGTGACATCACAAAGTTCCAGAAGTCCTGACGGCCGGTTTTAAGGCTTAGGGGCCAGTTGCACAAAACGCCTTTAGTTAAGGTTTTTTGCTTTTCTAATAAATACACTTAAGGAATCACTTAAAGCCATTTAAACCGTTGCAAAAAAGATTTTCGCGCCAAAACAACAGGAGGATGAGAGAACAGTGCACTTCATTAAAGTTAACAGCTCCCGAAAAACAATAATAGGTATAGGCCTATCACAAGTGATAATGGCAGCAAATCAACAGTCTCCATGGAAACAGTTGAATTTTACTGCTGTAAAATCTTTTTCACTGCTGCAAATGCCTCAACTTTTTTCTTTCACCAAGGAAAATTTGAAGAGATTCTGTGCAGAACTTTTAAGTAATTCCCTCAACTAAGGAGAAATTAAACCTTAAGGTGTTTTCTAAATACAGACTGTGCATTTCTCTGTGGACTGAGGCTTTGATACTTTCACAGTATTAATATAGAACCTAAACCTGATCTATAATCAAGCTTTAATACAATTTATGTCATTTTCCATATAACAAATTCTTCAGTGATCTGCAGTCAACACTTTGCAAATGAGCTTCACAGACTGGAAAACAGCAGCAGCAGCAGGAGAAGTGATGCACAGAGCTGCAGCAGCAGGTTAGAAGGTTCTGGTGCTGGAGGAAGAGAGAGGCAGGAATGAAACATCCGCCCACACGACTGGTATCACCCAGAGATTGAGGGCAAAGTACACGAGGGAGAGAGAGAGAGAGAGCGGCAGAGAGAGCAGGGAGACTAGAGAGACCAAAGGAGTGAGATGGAAAGAGGACCGGGGGTGGAGAGATGAGAGAGCGAAAAGAAAAGGGGGATTTAACACCTATATTTAGATGCTAAATGTGTCTCATGAACGCACACGCAGACAGACACAGCAGCCGTAACATCTGATAGCCAGCGCTGAATACCGCCAGGATTTTCCTAATTTAAAACATCTGAGACGTTTATCGAATCAACAAGACACCATGTATCAGCGGCGTCAGTCTGGTTCAGCGCCGGCTGCAGGAACATTACCGGAGGTTTAAAGGATAGGCTCGTTTAGACAGTGTGTGTGTGTGTGTGTGTGTGTGTGTGTGTGTGTGAGTGTAATCGTTCTTATCGTCCACACTCAGAAATAAAAGTGTTCTCAGTTTAAGTGAAGGGGACAAACTCCACAGTCCTTGCTCTGAGCTGAGATGACTTGTGCAGTTCAGCTGCAGCAGAGCGACTCAGACAAATCAAGACGGTCTCTTTCAAAGTCACTGTGGAGTTTTTGTATGAAATTCCCTCTTTGCTTCCACAGAGTCTCTGATACAAACACAAAGGAAGAGTTTGGTTCTACAAAACAACAAGATCCACGTTTGATCCGTCTGAACCAACTTCAGAAAACACGTGATCCTCGATCTTACAAGCAAGTCATCAATAATAATAATATTAATTATAGGTATAATAATAATAATAATAATTATGATGATGAGAAGAGGATTCTTAATGCAAATTAAAAATGACCATAAACTAGAATCTGAAGGTCCCATTAAAACAACCGGAGGATGAGACAGCAGCTTCTTTAATGTTACAACAAACAGGTATCACCTGTAATCTCCATGGAAACAGGAGAATTTTACCGCTGTAAAATCTCTTTCACTGCTGTAATTTACTTAACTTTTAAACCTTTTAAGAGATTCTGTGCAACACCTTTAAGTAACTCGCTCAGCTGAGGAGAAATTAAACTTCTTACTGTCAGACTTAAGGAGAAAACGTAGTACTTTTTATGTCAATACATTGTTCCACATTTACAGAAGCTAATGACTCTGAAACAACCTGCTGACTGACTGACTGACTGACTGACTGACTGACTGACTGACTGACTGACTGACTGACTGATTGACTGTAGAACCTGTAGAATAAAAGGCTCGTTAATCTGGAGTAAAACAATGGTGACACACTTTGACTGACCGTGGGGGAGTTTGCCTTGATTGGTTTTTCTCCTGG
The DNA here is from genome assembly GCF_021018895.1 of Seriola aureovittata. Classification (NCBI taxonomy): domain Eukaryota; kingdom Metazoa; phylum Chordata; class Actinopteri; order Carangiformes; family Carangidae; genus Seriola; species Seriola aureovittata. The sequence goes on along the minus strand of NC_079365.1, from coordinate 30,950,603 downwards.
TCTATCACATTTTTCAAAATAAAATAAAATTCATTCACTGACTAAAAGCTCTGCTTCAAAGTAAGAGTCCTTTATAGAAATGTAGTGGAGGCAAAAGGACAATATTAGTCTTTAAGTGTGTGATCTGATCTTTATGATTCATGAGTTATAATATTAAAGGAAGATAATGGACACAAACATAAATCATCGCCCCAGAAACGTGAATGAAGTTTAGTTTGTGTCTTTGTGGCAGCTGTCATCACAGTGTCAGTGAGCTAATAATCTGCTGCACTGAGGAGATGACACGATAACACCACTATCAGTCTGGTTTCAGATGTAGCCAATAAGATAAGGAAGAAGATACGATGAGCTGTGTTGATCCCGGAGGCAAAACTGGGTCACTGCAAAAAGAAGAAAAAAAGAAAAACCCCTAAAAATAGACGCAGTAAAAAACATGTTTAAGTCTAAAGATGCAGCATCCTGACTGCACTCGTGTGTGTTTCTTGTCAGCTGTAGTTTCTAGTGACAGATATGAGAGTTTCACATTCTCAAATGCAATTTACAGATTTTATAAATAAGACTAAATATGTCGGGGACAGCTGCAGGAAGTCTCATTCCTCCAATCAGAACCATGCTGGAGTGATAACACTATGAATATATTTACCTCTTCTGTTCATCATGAGCAATAAAATAAGTAAATTCTGCCGATTTTGACTCGAGGAAAGTTCTATGTTCTGCACAAAACTAAACTCAACAGCTGTTCTTTGGTGAATATTATTAGATAAATAAATAAATAATATTATAATATTATTGTAAACCAATGCATTTTTTCAGAATAATATACTTATTGAGACAAAAAAGCAAAAGTTTAATTAGTGAAATTTAATTTATTTTTAATGTGTTGCACCCGTCCTCAGGGTCAAGTGAATGATCAGTCACGTGATCATCTTTAACATGGTGTTAATGATCAGCAGACAGACTGAAGTTTAATATATAAAAGTTTGGTCTGAGAGAGATGCAACCGTCCTCCGTCTCTCTGACGTCATCAGCATCGTGTGCAAACACCTGCACAGGTCAAAGATTGTTGAACATCATTCTCTACAGCTGTAATTAAAGAACGCAGTGCTTCAGTTTACTGACGTGGTTCTGCAGGATGATGTTGTTGAAGCAACAGCAGCTGGAGGAAGCTCCGGACCTGAAGTCTCCGCCTGTTTTTAAACCTAAAACTGCATTATTTTCTCTTTCTCTTTCCCCTCTTTCATGTCCATGTGTCAGCTGCACACCACGCCAGCCCGTGTGTGTGCATGTGTGTGTGTGTGTGTGTGTGTGTGTGTGTGTGTGTGTGTGTGTGTGTGTGTGTGCACTTAACGTATTCCAGCAGTAAAAAAAAAGACACTGATGCATTATGAAAAAGTCAGTGTTTGAGCACAAAGTGGAATCAGTGTCTTTGTGCTGAATCGGGTTGAAAGGGAGAAATGTGAAGGTTTCATTTCTCTCAGCGGTGGCGGGTTTTTAAAAATTGAGCAGTAGCCATCAGGTGTCAGTCTGTCTTCCTGCGGTGAATGTAAAGTGTTTCTTAAATGAAAACCTTGATGTTGTAGAAATGTGCGGGGGCAGAGGATAAAACTAAACTTTCATCTGACTTCCAAAGTTTTCCTGCTGCTCTCAGTTTACTCTCTGAAGACTCGGAGAGAAACTGGCTGATAGTAATTTCTCTTTCTCTCTGTGTGTGTGTGTGTGTGTGTGTGTAAAATCCTTCCTGACCTAGAACCAGATACTAACCTTGTAAGTGTTGCTGCTGATTTCCTGCACTGGGATTAATGTTAGTTTAGATCTTGAAGATTTCCTCTGAGCTGGAATCACACGCTGATGTGAAACCATGAGACGATCCTTTACACCACTCACTGTTAGAGACAGTGGCTTTCTGTATTAGCACTTTTCTATATTAGCATATTAGCGCCTTTTTAAAAATTAAATTCGACTTCTAGATTCGGCCTGAAACTTTTGCCATTTTTTTTATTCCTGCACATTTTCAGTGGCTGTTTAAACGTTTAATCTGAGGAGATGATGTCGCTGAGAGGATGTTGAGTCGTGGGTTTATTTGTCGAGTTCTCCTAAATCATATTCACAAAGCCGCTGAGAGCAGTATTACGAATCAGATTAACTTCTTCTCCATGATACACCATAATAATAATAATGATACGAGCAAACCTGCAGGTGAAATACTGTAAGTCCACAGACATGAAAACATGAAGAGAGAGCAGCGCTAAAAACTGAGATGAGAGCAGTTTAAGATTAAAAAACAACAAAATGAAACAATGCGGTGATGACGGTGATGAGCTGGACCCCGCGGCATCGTCACAGACTTAGGGGCTAATTTTAGCGAGAAGCTAATTGACACTGAATTATTCTCAGTCAAAAAGAAGTGAGGAGCAACTTTGAGCCTGTAGATGCTCGTGAAGACAGAGAGGACGGAAACCATGGAAACACAGCGGAGACGCTTCCTCCGCACAACATCCAGACCTGCGCTCTGTCTGTTGTTGTTGTTGTTGTCACAAATGTTTCCGTCAATTCGCTCGCTCCGTTTCATTAACTCCGCCTCTCAGTAACGTCACAGTTTTAAGTCTCATTTCTAAGATGAACTTTTGACACCTGAGTGGTTTCCAGATCTATATTTGAACCAGACGAAGGATTTGATTGGTCGTTCATCATCAGAGAAACAGGCCGAGGAAACGTTGGGCAGAGTGGTCGCTGGCCACGGTCCGGCTCGGAGGTTTAACTCGACCTCAGGCAGTGAGCCGTCAGCAGCACGTGGTTTCCTCAGGTTTCTAATGTCACGTTTCATTTCCCCCTCTGTTTGCTGACGTCCCTGTTTGCTGTGATTCAACCAGCATATTCAATTAATCCTCCTCTGTAGATTCTGATGCTGATGCGGTTCATTTAGCTGGATGTGGACGTCGCTCAGCCTTTGTGAGCAGCTTTCAACAGGCTGATTTCACTCTCTTCATTGTTCCTGTTAACAGGCCTCTCAGCCACTTCACTGGTCGTGAACCAGCCAGGGAACTAATTTCTTTTGTCCACGGTCGCAGCGAGAGAAAATCCACCCCCCAAACTCACCTGCCAGCTTCATTATTTCCTGCAGGTGATAAGATGGTTGGAATGAAAATGGACTCCCAAAAATTGACAGCTATCGGCCGCTGAGCAGGAAATCACACCAGCCAAAGACAAATATTTACAGGCTTTTGTCTGGTGGGTAATAATCACTTCTCATTGTCAGTGTGGCGCCGGCTGCTGCTGCTTCTCACTGATGTTTTCGCCTTTACACATTTAGACGTTCAGTCAAACAAACATTATTTCTAAAAAAAAGAATTGCAAAAACCTGTTCCAGCACAAACACACTGTGCCCTGCATGTGAGGCATTCAGGTAACGTCTGTAAATTCTAGCATCTGCCAACAGTCTGCGATTAGCTTTAACAGGTCGAACTTTCACAAACAGACAACCTGTATTTACATACAGCACAGGTAATGATAATAATATATTTAAAACCATTATATTAAATTATATTCAATATATAATTAACACATTATATTGTCATAATACCACTGCACTATTACCTAATTATTTTATAGTATCTTGTATTGTTATCATATTTTTGATGTGAGATGTGTCATATTAATCTGATAGGATATCATCATTATTATTATATATATTATTATTATTATTATATATAACATTCTTTCTACAATTATACTCAGGTTACATCATTCATTTCTTCTTCTACTATTCTTTCTTTATCACTCTGTCAGTCTACCCAGGATCACAACACCCGCTCTTCTGCTGTTAAAGTTAAAAGTAAATTAAAATAGTTATGAAATGATGAAGCTATGAAACGAGCTGATGTCTCAGCCGTTCTTTTATTTCTACAACCAAAAAATATCAAGTTAGTTTCCTTAATTAATTCGTTCCTCGTGTCTTTCTCTTTGTGGAAAGATAAAGTATAAAAATCTCTCCCCAGTACGTTTTAATGTCACAGCTGTTTCTGAGACGTGATGTCACCGATAAAGGAACAACTAGAAAAATAAAATGTAAATATGAGAATGTTTGTTTTCAGCTGTAAAACTCTGGTTTATACCTGATCAATAAATGATTAGTAATGAAATAAAAACAGACAGGACGGCTGAAGTTAAAGTTTAAAGTAAATTAAAGTTGTGTGAGGAAACAATCAAACATGGAAGCCTCCATCTTTCCCGCTCTCTCCTCTGATTCTGCAGGTGGAGTTGTTTATTTTTTTACATGCAGCTCCAGTAAAGGTGAAGGTCGGACTTGAGGCTGATTTTTCCCGCCGCCATCACACACACACACACACACACACACACACACACACACACACACACACGTCGTGTTGTGCACCACGTGTCGGCTGCTGCAGAAGTTCAGCTGGAGTTTGACAGAGGAGCCGATCATTACGGAGCGCGAGGCACAATTATCAGACTGATGCAGATCTCTCTCGCACGGAAATAACACGGAGGCTCGGCGGCGGCGGCGGCGGCTCCGGGGTATTTTTAGGTTCCAGAAACACAAACCAAATCTGAAAGAGCTCCACATTTCACAGGAGGTTCATACTCACGTGTCATTTCATTACATTTAATTTCATGGGATATTTTTTCACTAATTCCAGATCAGATACTGTAATCTAACCTTTCCTCAAAAGGAAGTTACAACGTGTAGACTTCACCTGTGATGGTCCGACAGCTGAGTATAATATATATAATATAGATCCTGAATCACTCACCAGGTTCATATCTGACATCTGCTGAACACATTTAACTCTTTACTCTGAATAAAACTCAACTAAACACCTTCAGATCCTCTCAGTCTTTTAGTGTTGTCACCTGTTGCTCTGACAAACGTGTATTTTCTTTTGTCTGTTATTGAATTAATCTTATTTCATTCATTTAATTCAATTAAGGTAAAATAAATGCCATCTATTTAAGATTTGGAGTTTTTCCTCTTTCTTTTCTTTCCTTCTTGTTCATTTTGTATGATGTCGTTTTTATTTTAGGTTGAGGTTTAAAAAACGATATACAGCGTATTTGTCATGTTTTATGTGCGAATAAAAACACTCGTCATTCATTCTGCGTTGCTGCCACTGGTCGAGATCACGCGGCGAGACAGACACGATGGTCCGACCCGTCCCGCTCGATCCCCACCTCACACAGAGACAACAGACTCACTGCTTCATGCGTTTCTCCTCTCAGTTTACTGTGGGCCGCTCCCACCCTCACCTGGAGGAAGCTGCCATAAGATCTGCAGGTAACGGGACAGTGAATCGTCCCATCAAAGGTGTGTGGCCACTGCTCCAAAACTCCAGGTATTGAAAGTTTATCTTTTTTAGTAAGAGACGAGAGAGAGAGAGAGAGAGAGAGAGAGAGAGACTGGAAAAACAACATCCTCCAACCTGAACGACTATCAACCCTCTGATACGACCCACAGGAACCGTCTCCTGAAATAGCGCCCTCTAAGGCGGCAGGCGTAACGCACCTTGGTTGCCATGGTAACGATAATAAAGACGCAGACCGTACCGGGAGTGTCGTACCTACCTTCATCGCCATGGTTACAATAATCACGGTCTTGGCTCGGTTAAGTTCAGGAAAAGATGGTGATTTCGGTTGAAATAAGTAACTTCCTCATCATTTGACGATCTCTGTTGCCATGGTTACGACATAAACTGCTGGTTTCACACGGGAATCGAACACACCGCTTTCCCATGTCGCATTCATTCACCCACCACCACCTCTGTCTCTCTTTACACTACGTCACCGTCACGTTTCCCTTTTTGCTCCTGTCATTATTACTAAGACCACTAGATGTCGCCTAGCAACAAAACCTAACTGTGATGTCACAGACGATCTGTGGGCTTTTTTTTGTTTGTTTTTTTTTACACTGACACGACTCTGATCCAGGAAGTGTTCACCTGAACCAGGTAAGGACCCAGACTCTCCTGGTTCATATATGAGCGGAGAACTTTCATGGCCGACTTCCTGCCGACGCTCGTGGCTCTAAACATTGATGATCCCCTGCTGCTGTTGGTTACAGGAGATAAATGTGAGTCGTGTGAGAAAAGAAAGAAGAAAGTCATCCATTGTGACGGAACAGAGGAGGATTGTGGGATGTTTGCCTTGATTCGCTCGTGTTCCCTCATGTTTTCAAAGTGACCTTTCCCCGCCCGCAGAGTAACGGCTGCTTCGCTCCATCTTGTTTGATGCTGTTTGAAGTCGGGCCGCTGCAGTTTCTGCTGAGTGATTACAAAGATTGTTTGATGAGCGGATGTATGGGAGGGGGAGAGGAAGACAAGCACACTCCCCCTCCCCCCCTCCCTCCCTCCCTCCCTCACACATGTACCGTTGCGACTGTATACGTCTCCCGCCACGCTCGCCCTCCCGTTCTTCTTCACTGAGCTGTTTGTGTGCGATCAAAGGAAGTTAACAAAATAAATAAAAACCTCGACTCTGTGAAATTCCTCCCAAAGTCTTTGAAGAACATGAGGTAGCTAACAATCTATAGCATCAACACCAACCGGCGCGCAGCTCATTAAATGGTAACACTTACTAATTAAGCCGAACTGAACAGCGACGCAGCAAACTGAGACGAGACGCCTCTGTCCCCGCAGGAGGAAAATAAAATGTCAGGGACAGTTTCCTCCACAATCCAATATCCGACACTCCATGATGTTTCAGGCGAACCTGCTGAGGTCATTCCATCATCCCCAACAGGAACATTTGAAGGTAATTTATCAGATACGAAGATCAGACGGTTCATTTAAAGACACAAACTCACGAGTCTGTGAAGAAAAGACACTTTGGCGGTCGCTCTTCTTCTCCTCCCTCTTGTAACTAACAGCAGCAGGGGGTCATAAATGTTTAGAGCCATGAAAGTTCTCTGCTCATATATGAATGAGGTTTTATCTTCCTCGTCTTCTGGCTAATACTGAGACTGGACACCAGCTGGTCCAGGTCGTCCTCACCTGGTTCAGGTGTTTAAGCGTCAGTGTAACAAAAAATAACTCATGATTAGTTTTGGTTTCACTTGACAAATGTAAGAAACGAGCCCGCAGGTCGTCTGTGCAGCGGGTTGTTATGACATCACAGTTAGGTTTTGTTGCTAGGCGACATCTAGTGGTCGTAGTGATGACGACAGGAGCAAAACGGGAAAAGTGTCGTTGACGTAGAGTAAAGAAAGACAGCGTCCACGTCAGGATGAGGTGGTGGTGGATGGATGGATGTGACACAGGAGAGCCGTGTGTTCGATTCCTGTGTGAAAGTAGCAGTTTATGTTGTTACCATGACGACAGAGATCGTCTAATGTTGAGGAAGTTACTTATTTTAACTCAAATCACCATATTTTCCTGAACAAGCCGTGACTGTTTATTATAGTAACCATGGTGACAAAGTTTGGGTACGTCACCGTTGCTTCACTCCACGTGACGTGGCGTGACGTTTATTACTATAACCATGACAACCAAGGTCCAATATGCCCGGCACCGTAGGAGCAACAAAGATCGTCTGATGTTGAGGAAGTTACTCATTTTAGACTAAACCACCATCTTTTCCTGAACCTAACCAAGCCATGATTGTTTATTTTTGTAACCATGGCGACAAAGGTCCAGTACACCACTGTATGTACTCACTGCTTGTTTATTATTATAACCATGACAACCGAGGGCCAGAACGCCTGCCGCCGTAGTGGCTCTATTTCAGGAGACGCTCCTGTGGGAGGTGTCAGAGGGTCGATGGTTGTTCAGGTTGTTGACGACTCAAGCGTCTCTTCAGTTTCCGACAGTCTGAGTGACAGCGTCGTCACGGTGACAGATGACAGACGGCACAATGAACCAATCAGTCAGCGAGAGAGCGTTAACCACGGTGTGAAGTGTCAACACGTCACCAGAGACGTCCCGAGCTCCTGTCTGATGAAACTCTGAACCGACACATCCTGTCGTTCATTATAAACACACTGTTGTCAACGACGGCGAGGAAACAACAGCGTCACATTCAACCAGAGCCAAACAAACAAGAAGATAGAAACACAACTTTAGAAACACATTCATGCTTTCATGTTAAATCATGAACACACACACACACACACACACACACACTCTCACCGCTGATGCAGAGGCTGAAGCGGCAGAGTTCGTCACACAGGGTGTCCGGGCTCTCCAGCTCTCCCGGTCCTCCTCCTCCTCTTACTCCTCCTCCCTCTCTCCTCTTCTTCCTCGGCGACATCCTCTTCACCATCTTCATCACCCGCTCCACTTTGTCCATCGTGGCTCACCGAGCTGTCTCACCTGTCTGCTGCTGATGTCACACCTATCTCCTCTTTCGTCTCTCTCTCTCTCTATTCTTCTCTTACTGTTTTCTGTTTATCTTCCTGATAACTTTCTTCCACTCTTCACTCACTTCTTCCTCTTCTCCTCTCTCGTCTCTGCAGCTCAGTGGCTCCACTTGCTTTCCCCAAAATATCCCACCTCCTCCTCCTCCTCTCCTCGGTCTGCTCTCCTTCTCCTTCTTCTTCTTCACCTCCAATTTTTCTCTCTGCCTTTCCGATGCAGCACTTAATTGCCCAGGTTCAGCTCCGCAAACATCCTCTTTACCTCCTCCTCTTCTTCCTTCTCTTCACCTCCTTCTTCTTTAGCTCACGGAGAAATCCAGTGAACGAGTCGACCAGAGAAGTGAGACACTGAGGGAAAAGAGAAGAGAGGGAGAAAGGGGAGAGGCAGCACATTTACTTTCCCCCTCCTCTCCTCTTCTCTCTCTCTCTCCCTCTCTCTCTCTCTCTCTCTGTCCCCCCCCCCTCCGCCCCCCCACCTCCAACCTTCAAAACTCTCAGCCGGTGGTTGAGGGGAGAAAAGGCAGCGTGTTTTAAAACAGACTCAGCATGGTGCTGCTTCTTTGTCTCTGCAGTCCTGTGCTTCATTATCTCTCTCTCTCTGTTTCACACACACACACACACACACACACACACACACTTTTCATTCTGTCACTTAACACACACAGTTTGTCTCTTTCCACATCAGCTAACTTCCTCCATCAATCCACCTCTCCTCCTCCTCTCTTACCATTTCTCTTCGTTCTCTCCTTCATCTTTTATTTCCTCTCTCTCCTCTCCTTTGATGTTCCCTTCTTCGCTTTATCCCTTCTTTGATTCCCTCCCTCCCTCCCGCTCCACCTGACGTCTTGACCCTAACACAATCCATCCTCTTCATAACACCTCTGTCGCTCTGTCCATCTTTTCTCCCACTTCTCTCTCTTTTCTCCACCTGTTCTCATCTGCTCTTTAATCTCTATTTCGTGTCTCTCCATAATAAGCTCATGGTCTCGTCTGACGGAGGGTCACACACACACACACACACACACACACACACACACACACACACACACACACACAGTGGACACTTCTGCTTATCTGCCTCACACACAGAAGTATAGACCATCTATCACACACACTGCAGAGCTGAAGGTGTGAGCTGCAGGTATCTATAATGAAAACTCACCTGGAGGGGGGAGGAGGGGGCGGGGGGAGGGGGGTTAGGACATGCTTTATAATCACTGACCTGAAACGATCCATACAGGCAGTTTGATCCTGCAGTGAAGAGTTCGCTCTTTGAAAAGTGTGACACCTGACTGAATTGATTACTGGTGGGAAATTACAAGTCGCCCCCATGAAGATCGCTGAAGGGGGGGGGGGGCTTCTGTAAAAAGTAAGTCTTTACAGGAAAGTATCATCTGCAGGTTCTCAGCTCTGATCAAAGGCCACGGAGCTGAAGTCTGAGTCTCATGTTGACACGAGGGAGGAAGGAAAATAACACGAGGTGTGAATTAGCATGAAGAAATGAAAAGTTACAGTAGGAGCAGATTATAAAACCAGCTGAAACGTTCAGAGTCACGGCTGTGACGCTGCACTCACACCTCTGATTGGCTGGTGAAAGCAGCGGCTCTGAACCTCGTGTCAAAAGCCTCGTGTGTGAAATGTGATGGTCACTTTGTTTTTCATCATTTTGTATAAACTGTGTTTGAGCATGAACAATATCTGACCACGGACTGTAGAATAAAGATGGCCGTCGCTTCTGTGACGTCATCCACAGGTTTGTGAAGCTCAGAGTGAGCTGCTCTACCGTCGCCATCTTGGCAGCACCCGACTCCGCCCACTAACTCCCAGCTAATCCGAACATGGTCAAAGAGGAGGGGCCTGTGTGGAGCTGAGACTTTGGTACATACATACGCTCACCCACCTGTCACTCAAAGAGGCCACGCCCTCAATCCTCCATAACTGTAGTCCTTAATAAAATGTAAACAGGTGAGTTATATAAACAGGTGAGTTATATGAACAGGTGTCATGAAGGAGGAAATTAGCTCTAGAGATCAAAACAGTTTTTGTACCAGGCTGTAAACATGTTTATTTCTGCTGTAAAGTTGGACATTTTAACATGGGAGTCTATGGGGACTGACTCACTGTTGGAGCCAGACTCTAGTGGTCGTTAGAGGAACTGCAGCTTCTGGTTCTTCATGTTGATGGTTGGTTGCAGGTGTTTATGTGAGCGAGAACTTTTAAGGTTGTAGAGTTCATCATGTGAGACAAAGAAACGCTGTATTAGAGTTTAAAAGGACCTGAACAGGTTAGATGGATATAGAAAACAGATGGATGGGAGTGAATTGTTGCTGCCTGGCATCAGTCTCCTCCTCCTCCTCCTCCTCCTCCTTCACGTCTCTATTTACAAACCAACCTGTGAAATTTCTCAACAGGAATCTGAGAGAAGCTGAGCTTGAAAAGGAGGTCAGCAGCAGACTGGCAGACTTCCTGAGCAAGAGAGGACTGTCCCCAGCTCACAGTGGAACTACTTCCAAAGTATTAGAGACTCTGCAGGAGTCACAGAGACAGAAATAGACTCGATTCAGCGTTTGGCTTTGTCAGCGGATTCACAGACCTAAAACCAGTTGTTTCCTCCCGACTGCTGCAGTGCATTAGGGGAAAATTAAACTCAGTGAGCCACAGAGCGTTTCATACACTCTGATCTGAAGGTTATATTTCATCAAATTACCTCTCAACACAACTTTACATGGCTGTTTAAAATGAGACCTGAAGCATGGACACACAGACAGGAAGAGCAGCGCACTCCAACCTCTGAATAACAACCTGGAGTATATCCATATATATACTTATATATATAGTATATATACAGTATACATATATATCACAAGTATTACAGGTATTTCTCTAGATTTTCAGCTTAAACCAGCAGCTACATGTTGGATGTTCAGCACAGAGTGATACGTTAACGGGATAGACTCGCCGCTGCGTCTAGAGATGTCATAGTGACATCATAGTGACATCATACCAGCAACATTAGTCTGCTGAAGCTTTAAAAACAAAGAAAAGAAGCTTAAACTCAATTCAGTATTGGACTGGCAGCGAGTACAGGTGACACAGGTGTACAGGTGTACAGGTGTCTCTCTTCCTGGTTCCAGTCAGTAGCAGCATTCTGGAGCAGCTGTAGACGAGACCAGGAAGTACATGCATGGTTACTATTCGACAAAAAACTGTGAGTGAGAGAGAGAGAGACAGAGGGTGTGTGACCTTTGACCTCAACTTAACTTAACAGTCAGTCAAATGACTAATAATCACATTGAGATCATTTCTCTTATTCATCTATTTTACTTGATCCTTCCAAGAAGAGAAACACACACAGAATAAATAAAAACACCCACGCACCCACCACACACACACACACACACACACACACACACACACACACACACACAAGCTCTTCAAACTTGGCTTTCTCTCATTAATTTATTTGGAGGGTTTAGAGGGATGATTTTCTGATGCCAGGAGGGCGTTCAAAGTTTCATAACAAGATATATACAGTTTGTGTGTGTGTGTGTGTGTGTGTGTGTGTGTGTGTGAGAGTGTGTGTGTGTGTGAGTGCGTCACTGGTACTCTACATGAACTGGTTATGAAACACTCTCACCAAGTGGGGGTGTGCATTAATCACAGATGTTCGACTTTAAATGACTTAAACTTTACACACACACACACACACACACACACACACACACACACACGCAGGTCCATTAAAATCATACAATAAGAGCAATTTAAAGTCTTAGGTATAATCCACCGGAAGGGTGCAGCGTGTCACTGGTGCTAAAAGGCCTCCCTCATATAATACTGTTGTTTTGTCCTTGAGCAACAAACTTAAAGCTCCTCCAGTATAAAGGTGTGTGTCCATGTGTAGTGTGATTATAGATCAGCTCTAGCTTCTATATTAATACTGTGAAAGTATCAAAGCCTCAGTCCACAGAGAAATGCACACAGCCTGTATTCAGAAACTGAGCCTTAAAACCAGCCGTCAGGACTTCTGGAACTTTGTGATGTCACAACAAAGCAGTCACCAAGCCCCGCCCACCTGGACCCACCATCCAAACCTTGCAGGATTTGGTTTCTCTGAGTGTTTTACCTGAAACCTGCTTTATTTTTATTGGATCACTCAGAAAACAGTCAGCCAATCAGAAGAGAGGCTCAGAGCCTCCTCTCTTCTGATTGGCTCACCGACCTGTTGTTACTAGAGCTGCAGAGAGAAGCCTGAGAGAGGAGATGTACAACTACACTGAGATGGTTTTTATATCTTCTGATGGATCAACACTTCAAATAAAACACAGAAGAAGAAGAAAATATGGAGCTTTAAGTTCCAGTTGATCCAGTGAAGGTGTCAGCTGACCAGTAACATCTGACTGGTTGCAGTGGGAGGCTCCCAGCTGAGAACACAGGTCCATTTGATAACTGTAGTTTGATTTTATTGAGTCTTTTCCAAGTTCCTGCTGATTCATTACAAACAAACCAACAGTCATGTGACAGGAAGCGCTCACTGGACTCGCTGGGAGAAAATCGCTCTCCACTGACCGACAGCGAGTCATTCATAAAGAAGTGATGATCAGCTTTAACAGTCAACAGTGATTTTACAGGGGTGATTACAGTAACTGTGGCGTTCATCTGTTTTCTCTTTCTTTCAAACAGAGCTGTCAGGACCAGGTGATGAGTTCACTGATCTATCCCAGAAAACGGAGTCAGAGCCTCGTCACAAGTCACTTCACAGGACCGTGAACGCAGCAGAGCCCGTTTCTATTTTTGCCGTTATTGTTTCTTCTGCCATGAAAACCTGTCACCACTTGAATCTACCGCTGCTGCTCCGTCCCGTGTCTCACGCATGAGCACGACACACTGCTGCAGACACACACTCATGCACACAACACTGACAGATATACAAGTGAGTGAATGAAAGCGCGTCTGAATCAGAAGTCATGAGAGGAATCTGTGAGACAAAGTCCTGCTGAAGAAATACACAGAAAAGTAGGATGAAAAAAAATAGTTATTTTTCTCTTCGAAGGTCCAAAATTTTTTTATTGGCCTTTTTTAACACAATTATCATTGAAAATCCTGCTATAAAACAGAAGAACAACACCAGTGTCAAGAAAACTACAAAAAGAAATAAATAAAATAAAATAATGAAAAGGTAGCACATATGGAGTGGGACTGGGAGTGGGGGGGGGGGGGGGGGGGTGTGTCGTGAATTTTAAAACCCAAAGGTTTCAGTTTCTATTAAATATAAATGTTTATGGGACACAAATCTGTCATTAATGCCCCTTGTTTCCACGGTTTCCTCCTCCTAATTATACAATTAGCGTATTAATGTGTCCCAATTCATGCCTCCCACACACACACACACACACACACACACACACATACACACACACACACACAGATAAACACACTTAACACAAATGAATCGACGCAGAGATTTCTAAAATTCAGGAACACAGCACTCGGGACACAGATGCATATTAAATAAGAAAAGTCAAGAAAAGGCAACGAGATAAAATGAATAATCTGACGTTCGGAGGCTGCAGTCTTTAGACAGACCTCTGACTCAGATTTATGATAATGAGATGGTCTTTTTTAACACGGCTGAGGATCTTTCCATGTTTGGATCCTCTATGATCCGCGGCGCCTCTATGAACTGACATATGATGAAAAGCAAAGAGAGAGAAAAAAAGAGGCATTCACATGCACATTGATTTTTGTGGCGTTCAGCCCAAGTCAATGGGACACCTTCTGATTAGCATCTCATATTTCTGACTCCATATTCACTTGGGTGTGACATGAATCCAGGGAACCGGGCTCATCAAAACAGCCACATGTCACTTTGGCAAACCACAAGAAACAAGCTCATGACCCATTTATTTTGGTTTCTGCTCTGCTCTACATTCACTCCAACTTTTCCCCCTTTCTTTCCTTCTGCATCGGATGGTTGTATTGACTGACTGCAGCAGGTTTCACACAGTGACAGGTCATTTGCCCAGGTGAGAACAGCGCCAAGAGGCAACGCCATGGAGGGACAGGGCAAAAGAGATACCTGAAAACACAGGAGGCGTCAGTTCTCCTCCCGGAGCTGAATTCAGACAGAAAATGTGACTTCAGTTTCCAGTATGCGAGAGTTTAGCATCTGAGGAGATAAATGAGGACGTCTGATAGTGGAGCAGAAGCAGAAGCTACGGAGGCAAATGTAGTTGGGATAAAGTGAATTTCACCCTTATAAATGTGCTGAGGAGCAGATTTTGTTAATCCTCAGAATCATTTACAGGAATAATAAAATATTAAAGCCATATATCAAAAAGTGAAAAAGGATTTCAAACACCAGTAGAGGAAATATCAACCTCCCTCCTCTACTGCCGACATCTGTAAGCTCCCGGGACGACAGCGTCACGGAGCTGTCGTATAAACAAGGGCGAAACTCAAAGCTAAATTTAGCCACGATGGTCAGTATGATGTAACTTTTGTCATATGCACATATCCGCCAAAGTGCAGCCCAAAAAATTAGCAATGCACAAACTGCATGCAGTGTTAGTACATGTGAAACGTTAGCATTTGCTGACACCCAGTTCAGCATTAAGGAGAGTTGGTATCCGCTCCCTGTTGTGGATTATATCAGGGCCTTCAAGGAGCCATTTGTAAGTTTTGCTATCGCTACATAGCTAACGTTAGCATTACCAGTGTAGCGAGTTCAGCATCAAACTTCATTCCTTGACTCACCAACAGCTGTCTCCAGCGGTGGAAACAAACACCACACCAAAATCACATCTTTTCTACTACTTGGGTTAGCATGCTAACCAGCTAGCACCCAGCCCATCTCACCTGCTCAGAGGGTGTATTATAACCTCTTGCCTTGTAAACACGTGAACCTACTGTGAGCAGCCGGTTAGCTTATTTAGCACAAAGACTGGAAACAGCTAGGGAACCAGTTAGCCTAGTTAGCTCTGTCCAAGGGTCGTTACTATACCTGTAGAACCACAATGTGTCATTTTTAATCTCTTAAATTTAATGTGTTAAAAAGTGAAGGCTACTTTAGGCTAGCTAATTTCCAGCTAGCTATTGCCCTTTTTCCAGTTTTTTGTGTGAAGCTAAGCTAACCAGCTGCTTCATATTTACCATACAGACACAAGAGTGGTATCCATCTTCTCATCTTACTCAGGGAAAGTTAATAATGAGTCTTTTTGCAAATATTACAAAAATATTCCTTTAATCTTAACCTGCAAATCATCTGTGTGCAAAAATGTTGTTGCATGTTATCTACAATATGTCACCAAACACATAATCCTCATCCACAGTGAGCCGAGCTCAAGTTTCCTAAAAAGAGGGAAGCTAACTCTGCTGAAGTGAAAGTGTCAAAACTAATTTTAAGCGTAACATTCCCAGCTGTTCCTGATCTTCAAAAAGACGTCGTTACATAATGGGCTAACAAAAGCTTCACGTTTTTCTCATGAGGCTTCACTGCATCTGAATTATTGTTTCTTCCCTCCTCCTGTCCATCAATCCCTCCCACTGCCTTCCTCAGCTTTTGTTTTCCCGCCCCCGGCCTCGGCCGCCTCGTCAAGCAAAGATCTAATCCTAACGAGCGGGATTGTACTCTAAGTGCTAAATTATAATGTAGTGTAGGTGATGAGGTGACACCTTGGATCCATCTGCATGACTTTTTCCTGAGGCAGGTTTAGACGTGATACAAAAAAAGAGACAACTGTGGAGCTAATTAGTGTCAAGCGTCTCACTCGCAGCGAATATCTCGGCACTGGCTTCGTGAAGCTCGACCTGACGGATTCAGAGGCACAAGGTGTGTTCAGGTTCTCAGATATCTTCCTCTCCACATCAACAACAGTGGAAGTAAATCGGACTTTCTTTGTTAAACCAATTATCTTCACAGAAACACTGACCTTGTTACTCTGGATAATCCACAGACACCCCCCCCCCCCCCCCCCCCCCGGGACCCAAACTACTTCTAGGTTCAGAAACCAGTTTCATAACAGTGTTTATATTGAATTATTGTTCATTTTTAATCACGCACTAATAAAAAACAAACAGCTTCCAGATCGTCTCCCTGTCGCCCTCTCTGACCCACATTCATGACCCCGTTTACACCTGCATCACCAACCGTTAGCTGGGAAATATCTGCTCATTATCTTATATCAAATCTGCACACACTGTGATCACACTCCAATATGCTAATTAGGTCGCTGGCAGACTTGTCAACATAACAATGGGCCTCACGCAAGAACATTTCTTGTGTTCTTGTCCTAGAATTCTCTATAATTACTTTCTATACAAATCAGATTCACAGAACAAACTCCAGTTCATCAGATTTGACCTTTAGCGTAATCATGTGACCCCTGTTGTTGAAGAATTTCACACCACGAGCTTCAGACTGTCAGAAAGCTGCACGAACACAAGCAGTTCAGCGGAGTCAGAGGAGCCGAGCAATTCAAAAATGTTAATCCGTCTTCACAACAAATGTACGACGTGCTGATGAAATAAATCTATAAAAGTCCAGCAGACCTCTGCAGCTTCACGCGTCTGACCCCCGTGAGGAACATCGGGAACGTATCACACCCTGTCGTAAGAGGTGTTGTCGATCACTCATTGGTTCACAGAAGTTGAAAGTCGGAGAGAGAGACTCGGGACACGTGCACGGATCTGTGGTGCGTGACACGAAAATGTAACATTCGTAGTGTTGGTGAGTCGAGTCGGAGCCGAGGTGACTCGTACATGTCCACCTCTGCACTGCATCGCTGCAACACACACACACACACACACACACACACACACACACACTCTGGTACAAGTATTTTTTTATTTTACAAAGAGGAGCAGAAGAAGAGGGAGAAGGAAAACGAAATGGGAGGGGAACGGTAAAGTGAGGAAGAGGAGAGGTAGAGCGGGGGGGGGGCAAATTATAGCAGAGAACTGCAGAGCAAACACTTTCCCTCCACTGGCCTCTCTTAATTCTTCTGGGTTACACACACACACACACAAACACACACACACACACACACACACACACACACACACACATATTGTGAGTGTAAACCATGGAGGACGTAAAAACCAGGACGTGTTCCAGAAATTTCAACAAGATCTTTTTCAGTTTGACTCAAAAACTTCCACCAACATTTGGGTGTGTGTGTGTGGGTGTGTGTGTGTGTGTGTGTGTGTGTGTGTGTGTGGGGTGAGAGACAGTGAAGCCTATAGAGGAGAGCGAGAGATGAATAAATATACATGGTTGGTTTGGGGAAGAGATTTTCTGGTGTGTTGTTGATACGACTGACTGGAGACGCTCGGCTGCTGCTGTATAGAAACTATACGAGGAAACAGAAATCACGACCAACAATAAAACAAAAGCCTCTGAAGTGAAATGAAAAGTTCTGTGAGGAAACAATAAGACTGATAGTCAACGAGCGCGGGATCCGACAGGACCGACAGTATTAGTAATCAGTAATGTAGACACAGAGCTGCCTGTTGGATGTTTGCTGAACAGATTTTTACAACTTTGATCCGTCTGCATGAAGAAAATGATTTTGTTCAGTGTTTGAACATTTGTGCAAACAGCTGAAACGGTGAATCAGCTGCACTTATCTGGATCTGTTCTGGCCTCAGAGACGTACACAGAGCGCTTCACAACACATGCTGCATCCGCCCCGTTCACACTCAGTGTCATTGTCTTTGTGTTTGTGGTGTTGAGGTCTGAGACTGTGACACAGCAGCTGCCGCACCACACACACACACATGGAGGAAATACCATGGTGAGAACTGGAGGGAAGAATTCAAAGGAAGGAGTCACAGACAGACGGTGAAGCGACACGTGATCTCTCCAACAGTTTCCAGTTCAGTCCTGAGAGTTCGATGGTTATCGTTCAAATAAAAACTGCTCTGACAAAAGATTATTTATTTATATTTGAGATTTTCGAGTGAGCCGTCAGTTAGAAAAGGTCGGGAACCGCTGGGCTACAAACTTTACATATAACTTAACATATCTCACCACTTCATACAGTTTCTTTCTTCTTTTGTTGCTGTTGCTAACACAGTCTGGCCGAGTGTGCGGCTCCTGTTTCATCCCTAAGAATAAAGATGAACAACAAAATATGCTGCGGAGCTTTCACTGAACTGAAAAACAAAACTATTCATCCAAGGTTAGAGAAGGACGTCTCTGTGGTTCAAAGCATCGACCTCCGACTGATTGTTTGAGGACACAAACACTTCATCTCCGACGGCCTGCTCTGACCTCCGGTCCGAGACCCTCTGCAGCGCTTTAACATCACATGACCTCTGCTTCCATCAGCATGATGCGAAAACAAAAGAGCATCTGAAGTTTCAGAGCTAATTATGTCTGATAAATACACACACACAAACATGTACAAGTACACACAAACATGTACAAGTACACACAAACATGTAGAAACTCTCAAACACACAAAACTTCTCATTCCAGCGAACACCGAAACTTTCTCTGATAATCACCCAAAAATCTCTCAGGACACACTCTCTCTAACACGACTACACACTCACACACACACACACACGCGTGTGATGCTCGAGCCATGCGTTGCCATGGGTAACGGGCGTGTGTGTCAGCGGTGTACAGAGGAAGTTAAATGGGTCACGGGTGCAGCAGAGTGGTGTGTGCAGCAGAGATAATGTCGGGCTGTCTGTCACACACTGCAGCATCTCCTGAACACACACACACACACACACACACACACACACACACACACACACACACACACACTGGACACACATACACACACACACACACACACACTCACACACACACACACTGGACACACATACAATGCAAATAGCTGGATTAAGTCTGATCAATGGATAACATCAGTGCCATGAATACAATATGGTACATCAGTGTGTGTGTGTGTGGTGTGTGTGTGTGTGTGTGTGTGTGTGTGTAAGTAAGTAACACACACACACACAAACACACACACACACATTTTGTGAGTCTGACAAACTCTTGTATAAAAGTCACATTTGAAAGTAGAAAACAGACACAATAAAACATCTGTTACTGAACTGCATCTGTAAAATCCAAATCAATCAATCAATCGATCAGTTGAATCCAACTTCACCTGGTTACCGATGACAACTGAGACAATTCTTAAGAAATATAAAACAGACTTTAAACCATCAACACTCTCACTCTTTAGCCTGATTAGCTCAGTTAGCCAGTTTGTGGTGTAACGGCTCCGAGCTGGACAGGTGACAGGTGACAGGTGACAGGTGACAGGTGACAGGTGTGTCCACAGGGTCTGTGTTCCTGAAAGACGGAAACGGGTGAAAATTAGCGACTTCATCCAGGTGTTTGATGATCAAATCACTGCTGATTGGAGCAGATGAAAAGAGTCATGTGACCCGGGTGTGAATGCTGCAGGTGTTAGCCTGATGTTAGCGAGTCTTTTATCATGTGTCAGTGAAACCAACGTGTGTGTTGATCCAAACCAAAGTTTCTATAGAAAACCACTAACAATCAAACATACAACTGAATCAACGCACGTATTTACTCACATGCATCTGTGGCTGCTGCGTTTCCGCCCTGATGGCAACACATTGAAAATATTACAGGGGCTGCGGCGCTGCTCTCTGCCAAACTCATCAGCTCTGGGCTGCACACATTATTACAATATTATTTTCAGGATTAACATGAAGGTTTTGATGCCAGCTCTCTCTCTCTCTCTCTCTCTCTCTCTCTCTCTCTCTCTCTGTCTCTCTCTGTCTCTCTCTCCACCATTTCCCATGATTCCATATTGGTACAATGCAGGGGAAGCAGGCAGGTTATGAAAGAAAGAATTTCACAGTCAAAGAAAACGGTGACATCTGGTTTAAAAATGCAGCGATGTTTATTTCAAAACTATTAATCAGAAACTTTCTTTTTATGAATCATTTCAAAAGGACGAGACACTCTAAACGTGTTAAACCGGTGCTGCCAGTCACGTTGATGTCCTTTGAAAACATAACAAGACGTTTTTATTTGAGCATTTCCGTGTGAATAATTTTCCAGACGTTTCCAGATGTGTCTCTTCTTCTGTTCATGAGACAAACAGCTGCTTGTGTTGAGCTTCTCCAAACTGCACCATTAAAATCAAGAGGAGGTTTGAACTTTTCTGGCGGTCGATCGGTCGATGTGCACATTTGTGTGTGTGTGTGCGTGCGCTGATATACTGTACACACACACACACACACACACACACACAAAGAATTAGCTTTATGCAATCTGTATTCACTTATATAATCCGCCTTGTTTGATGTGCTTTTCAAATCAAATCAGAATCTTTCCTGCAAAGACGAAGCCACGAGGCGACTGAGGAAAAGAAAAAGCAGTAAAATCAGTTTAACAAGGACAAAACAGAGAGACAGAAGTAAAAAGGTCGAACAGAAGAATAAGTCTTTTGGTTTCTTTTAAAAGTAAGTGGAGGTCGCTCCGTCCTCGAACAACAACAGGAAGGACGCAGGCGACGGGAGCTGCAGGAGTTTACACAGTAACACATCTGACGTGTGATCAGGGATTTGAAGACGAACAAAAGGATTTTAAAACTCTGATTTAACGTCTGTTATCAACTCTCTCCTCTCTCGTTCCCTCCAACCACCTGTTTTTGTTTTTCATCTTCCAGCCAGTCGTGTTAAGGCCCCCAGCAGCTCACCTGTCTGTGTCTCTGTGATGCCTTCACTGACCAGCTGGACCTGCGGAGGATGATGTATTAGCTGTATTCAGCAAAGACACTTTATTTTGTGATGTTTGAAATGATTGGACTTTAAATTCATCATCACAGCCGGCTGACAACACAAGTCCAGGGTTCTCACATCCTGGTGTCAGAATCCTCACATCTCACTTTTTCATTCCCGCCAAAACCACCTGCTTCTGTTTATATACCACGCCCCTCTGTCCGCTCCTCGCCACATCATCCTTTCACTGACTGTGTCATGCGGCTCCCTGGATAAAAGTTTCCTCGCGTTGCTTCACCCGACTGTCGTCTGGCTCCGCTCCAGCTCCTCCTCCTGCCTCACCCGGCTCCTCCTGCTGCCTCACCCGGCTCCTCCTGCTGCCTCAGCCGGCCCAAAAATAATTCTAAAGACTCGACTGTGTGAAAAGGCAGCGACGCATCAGACCTGTGTCGGTTTTATTTTAACTTGTTGTGAAGTTCTTCTGCTGCAACGTGGCCACAGACTTCAGCTCTCGCAGCTTTACGTAACAGAATAATTAGTTTTTTTTTAATGTTTCTCCACCTCCCCCGTCTTCCCCGTCTCTCACATCCCCCCTCCAGGATCACAGGATCTTCTGATCCGTCGACCGTCAGGGTGTCGTGACCTCGCTAATCCACCGCGCGCTGTACGTCGCTGCAGTCAGGAGCGAGTGTGACCTACATACCTCCAATGTAAACTTAAAAGAACAAATCCCTGCTGAAGTTAAACGAACAGGATTTATGTGTAACTCTGAGAACAGAGTGTGAAACCTGAGCCGCTTCCACTCGCAATCAAAGAACAAACTGTTCACCAAAATTCAAATTAGTCCCAGCGAGGCCGAGACGAGGATTTCAAACTCCACGAGAATCCCACAGGCCATGAACGTCTCTCTTAGATTTAACACTGTGTGTGTGTGTGTGTGTGTGTGTGTGTTGTGTGTGTGTGTGTGTGTGTGTGTTTGAGGGAGAGTTTTGTACATGCACCACAACTTTTCAGTTCAATATTGTGAGGAAACAATGAAGTGTGAGACTGTGAAGCAGAGTGTGTGTGTGTGCATGTATTGGTGCTTGTGCATGTGCTTGTGTGTTTGCGTGTGCATCTGTGTGTGTGTGTGTGTGTGTGTGTGTGTGTGTGTAAATGGCACCAAAATAAACTCCTCCAGGAGACGAAGCTTCATTTTACTTTGCCACGATTTTAATTTCTGCAGAAGCAAAAGTTTATTCAATTAAAAGTTTCAAACAAACCAATTTGAAAAGAGTAAACATTCTCATTAACACCAGCACCAGTCACACACACACGTGTCGTAACGAATCACATTTTGTTCTTAAATTAAAACTGATCCAGTTCAGGACGCAGATGATCTCACTAAACCTCCGTCCTGTCGAGCTCAGAGCAGAAAATACAAGACAGAGTTTTGGTTTTCACTTTTGGCACAAACAGGCGTCGTGTGGATTTATTGTTGTGGCTCGTGCTGCAGCAGCTGCAGCAGCACGCTGCCACTTTAAGCTTTTTCTCACCAAAATTTTGTGGTTGAATTGATGAGATTAGTGAGGACGACGACAGCAGCAGCAGCTAATGCCTGAAACTGCAAAATGCTAATTTTAAAAACCAAGGAATTAAAGAAATTTCACTTTTTAACCAGTTCCTGCTTCTTATCTGCAAAGTCAGCAAACACACACCAGGTCTACACACATCATTCACTCAGCAGCCATGTAAGAGACCACCTCTGTGTGTGTGTGTGTGTGTGTGTGTGTGTGTGTGTGTGTGCAGCCTGAGCAGAAGTGATATCTGCAAGCCTTGCAGGAGGTGACATGCTTTCTAATTAACTTCATGCTGAGTTGTTGTACAGGCTAATTAATTAACACAATGACCTAAAGACTTAGAGTGTGTGTAACTGTGTGTGTTTGTGGATATGTATGTGACGATCAAGGAAACTCTCTTTTGTTTTTGTGTGTATTTGTGTGTCAGTGTATGACAGTGTTGGTGTGTGTGTGTGTGTGTGTGTGTGGTGTGTGTGTGTCAGAGATAGACAGGGTGACTTGTTCAAACATGGCTGTGCAGTGTAATTGTTGTTGTGGCCACACATCTGCACATCAGAAACAAAAGGATTCAAGTTCCCATTATTTCTCTGTCCACTGATTCAAAAGCTCAATCATCCAACTGATCACACTCATCATGGCTGAACATCGACCCGTAAAAAACTTAAAGCTCCTCCAGTGTAAAGGTCTGTGTCCATGTGTAGTGTGATTATAGATCAGCTCTAGCTTCTATATTAATACTGTGAAAGTATCAAAGCCTCAGTCCACAGAGAAATGCACACAGCCTGTATTCAGAAACTGAGCCTTAAAACCAGCCGTCAGGACTTCTGTGACTTTGTGATGTCACAACAAAGCACAGAAAACACAGAAGAAGAAATATGGAGCTTTACAAGAAATTCACTCAAGTAAAAGTAAAATGACTGACACGTGCTCAGATAAAAGTAAGTTAAAATGTTTTCTGAGTGAACGTGTCACATTCTTAAAAGGGGGAAGTGGAGGAGGTGAAACATGTTTTATGGTGATAACGATAATTATAGGATAAAACTGTTTAAATTAAAAAACATATTCAGTCTCAGACGTATTTCACGGCGTGTACACCGTCCTCCGGAGAGAGCAGCTCTGGAAACAACCAATAAATCTGAGAGCGTCTGCCGCCTGTGCATACAGCTGATAATGGCGCCGCGGTGGGTGTCCACAGTCTTTATGTTCAGCGACATTAATCAACCAGCTGCTGCTTCTTATGGAATTAACAGCAGGATAAAACAGCAGAAAAGACGGAGATGTGCAAACAACATACACGCCAAAGCTGCAACAGACAAGCACACAAAACGCCATGTTGCTAAGCAACGCAGGCGTTCGTGTCGCTCTCCTTCTGCACAACAATCAAAGTCAAACTTTTCTGCTTGGATCTAATCCACCGTCAGAACTTTAACGTTTAGCCGTTTAGCAGGAGAACCAAAGGCTTAACATTACGGTCGTACAGTAATCCCAGCATGCAACACGGCCAGTGTGTTTGATTAGGTGCATCCAATCAGCAGCTTCTTCTCCGCTGCAGCTGCAGCTGCTGATCTGATGTTCAGTTAATCACATGACTTTTGTCGTTTACTCCGTAACCGTAGCAACCTGAGCAACGATGCGCGCAAGTTTCTTTACTGAACGTCAAGCACGAAACTCGTCCCGTCGTCGACCGTGGCGGCTGAACCGAAATGAGACGGTCTCGTCTACGGAGGATTTTCGTCACCAGCTGTTTTCAGACTCTCTGTCACTGGTGTTTGCTGACATGTTATTTTCATTACTGGCACAATGAATCATGGGATATGTTGGACCACAAAGGATCCAACAGGTCACCAAGGAAACGAAGGTCGCAATTGAAGTGCTGCTTCCAGCAAACTCCATGATGACCCCCCTCTTAATAAACCGGGTGCTCTTCTCGCCGCCCCGTGGCGATGATGGTCACACACCGGGGTCTTGGCTCGCTTCATCTCCCTTGAGAGCTCCACCTCCCCACACACACACACACACACACACACACACACACACACTCTCTCGTCTCTACATGTCGGTCTGTGCTGCGATGATTAGACCTAACCACAGAGCTGTTGCTTCCCTCGGCTTCAGCTCAGCCTCCTGCTGTGTCCTGATTTCTCCGGTTCATGTGGGACTGGATCCAGAATTCCCGCCGGTGCTGGAATTCCTGGAATATCATCCAATTTAGAGAAAATCCAGAGAAGTCGTTAAATCTTCTTGACGACTTTGGAGAGTATTTATTTTTATATCTTGTCTCGCTTCGGTTTTTAAGTTGCTGTTTTTCTCAGAGCTTCCCAGAATGCAGCTGCAGCAGAAACCAGGTTGTTTGTTTCTTCAGAGGTTTTTCTGAGCTGGAGAAAAAAAAAACACACAGGAAAAACATTTTTGGGTCACAGAAGCTCCAGTTTACCAAAAAGTCGTGGCCAGGATTTCCCATCAGCCCCTGCAGCGGGACGGCTGAGATGTGTCCACACACAGACATCTCACAGGCCGCAGGGATCTCTGTGATTTTAAAACTCCTTTTTTGACTTCCTTTACTTTGTCGAATTATGTTTTCAGTGGATAACATTACTGACTGTTTTCTGACTGATCCAATAGAAATAAAGCAGATTTCAGGTAAAAACACCAATTGGAGAAACCAAATCCTGCAAGGTTTGGATGGTGGGTCCAGGTGGGCGGGGCTTGGTGACTGCTTTGTTGTGACATCACAAAGTTCCAGAAGTCCTGACGGCTGGTTTTAAGGCTCAGTTTCTGAATACAGGCTGTGTGCATTTCTCTGTGGACTGAGGCTTTGATACTTTCACAGTATTAATATAGAAGCTAGAGCTGATCTATAATCACACTACACATGGACACACACCTTTACACTGGAGGAGCTTTAAAGAATTTGCAAGCGACAGAAATAAAGTCTGTCCTGACGTTTAAACCTCAGTCTCTACATGAGCACAATGCAATTCAAAAGCATCTTTCCTTAGATCCTCTCTGCCTCCGTCTTTCAAATTTTATAAATGTGTAGTATCCAAATAAATAACCCCGATGACATCATCAGGTTCCTCCAGACCCCCAGAGGAGATGACACACCTGTTGTCACCGGTTACAATGATTCTTTGACCATATTAAAAAGACAGTTTTGTGCCTGTTATATTTCCACACCTGTCACCTCCGAGTCTGTTTGTGCGAGCGAGGGTTCACAGGAAGTCTGACATCCTGAACGTAGATCACACTAACGCAGATTACACTTCACTGAACGCCGTCATTTATCCCTCTGAGCCCAGAAACACCACCGGCCTCCTGCCAGACGCTGGTCCGACACCCAGACAGCGACGCTTGTGTCATGATGTGAAGGATTTGTCTGTTCTTCCTGGTTTATCTAATCAGAGGGAGAAGTGCAGGTGAAGTCTGACAGCGACTCACAGCTCTGATACAGTTTCGTGATCAACCGGCTGAGTCTTCATTAATTCTAGAAGTCGGTGTTACATTTCTCTCCGTGTCTAAAGCGCTTTAGTGATGCATGTCTGCAGCTTCAACAAACACAGTCACCAGCACAAAGATCCTGGGGGTGCACACTGCAGATGACCTCAGCTGATCCTCCGACACCATGGCTCCCACTAACCCCGCCTTCCTCCGCCATCATTATCAGGTTTAAACGCAGGTAAACCCGCTAATAAAGGCAGATTGACCTCTTTTCCACTGTCAGTAAAGTTTGTCTTTCTGTTCAGACTGAGAACACACACACACAACTGCAGGGAGTGATGTCATCACATGGACTTACAGAGCACACACACCCACACACACACAGACACACACACAGACACACACACAGACATACACACACACACACACACACACACACACAGAGTCAACAGATCTGTCATGTCGATCCTCCTGTAAAAGTGTCCATCAGTGATTGTGTGTTTTTAAAACTGATTTCAGAGCTGCAGCTTCACTCTTTCATCACAGCCGCGGAGTTTCTGGTCTAACAGCTCCGTGCTGGACAGGTGAGAGGTGACAGGTGACAGGTGACAGGTGAGAGGTGACAGGTGACAGGTGACAGGTGAGAGGTGACAGGTGACAGTTAGCTGGTTTTTTGAGATGTTGAAAAGCAGGTAAAGAAAAGCTCCACTTCCTACAGAGACTGAAAAATGTGAACTGACCCCTCCCACTCCCACTTTTACCCTCCAGAACTTCCACAGCATCCGTACAAAGTCTGACAGACTGAGCCCCCCCCCCCCCCCCGACACCACGGTACCAGCACTTTAAGCTGCTGCTCACACGACAAACGACAGACACATTAATACGTCTTTAATGTGTCTCTGAGTTTTTAACGCGTCTCCGTCACTTCCCCGTCTGACCGCTGGAGAAACGATTGCTCACCACATACGTTAGAGGTTCATTATGGAAGAGACTAATGAATGTGATTATTGACATTTACTTCAGATGGTTAATTATCATCACTGACAGTCTAAAGAGGAAGAGGAGAAGCTGAACCACAGCTCTGACACAGGGTGGATTTCTCTCTCACCAGTAGGACAGCGACCCCCGGTGGTGATGCAGTTAATTACCACTCAAGTCCTGAGCTTCCTCCTTGTTTTATTTATTGCTTACTAATATCATGTGGATTAGAGCAGTGGGGTCCGGGGACCCTCAGGGGTCCTTGAGGAGAGCAGTAGTAGAGGAGTGTGACATTAAACATCTAAAAGCAGAAACGAAATGTTTGAGAAGCACCGGATTAGAAAACAGGAAGCTGTAGCTGCTGGAGCTCATTTTAATTCATTAAAGCATCCAGTGTGTGTGTGTGTGTGTGTGTGGTGTGTGTGTGTGTGTGTGTGTGTGGGGGCTCTTATAGCTCAAACTTTTTGGTTTTGTTTTTTATTCTTTCAGAGTGAAAGTGCTTCAGAAATGAAGGACATGTCCGTCAGTAAACGGTAACATTTCAAACACTGAAGTTTAGCTAACAGCAATAACAGCGGGGGGGGGGGGGGGGGGGGGGGGACGACGACACACACACACATAGAAATGTAGGACATTTTATTTTGTCCTCGCTTCATCGTGTGTTTGAAGTTTTAAGAGTTGACTCTAGAATCAGGTTTACAGGGTTAACGTGTTGTTGTGTGTGTGTGTGTGTGTGTGTGTTGTGTGTGTGTGTGTGTGTGTGTGTGTGTGTTGTGTGTGTGTGTGTGTGTGTGTGTATGTTTGTGTGTGTGTGTGTTGTGTGTGTGTGTGTGTGTGTGTGTGTGTGTGTGGGGGCTCTTATAGCTCAAACTTTTTGGTTTTGTTTTTTATTCTTTCAGAGTGAAAGTGCTTCAGAAATGAAGGACATGTCCGTCAGTAAACGGTAACATTTCAAACACTGAAGTTTAGCTAACAGCACTAACAGCGGGGGGACACACACACACACACACACACACACACACACACACACACACACACACACA
>NC_079365.1:30907500-30920000 GCF_021018895.1 Seriola aureovittata | reverse complement strand
AGGAGGATGAGTCACACGGCTTCCGACTCACCTGGACTTAGACTTCAGACACAGCAGCGCACAAACATCAAGATGATAAGTTAATAAGTTCATTTGCTTCTGGAGATAAGTGGATGTCCTGAGGACGAACGAGATTGTAAACATAAGACTCGCTCTCTCGTCAGAAGATCTTCAGGAACCAGAACAAACCGTCCTGAGATCTGCTGCCACGTGAACTTACAGAGTCCGAGCTGATGAGACGAGCTGCTCTCACGTCAGGTAAAAACACACACCTCACAGCTGGGACACGCGCCGCCTTCACACTGAAGACCTTCTTCACATTCCTCATGTTGTCAGCAGCTGCTTTGAGTCTCGTTTCCACTAAATCAAAGTGACTCTCCCGACACAGTCCCGATATTTCAACCTGTTTGATATTTTCAGTGAATGAAAGATGATTTCCAGCTTCAGTAAGTCGCCCACAGTTTTATTATGATTAGAAACTGGATGACGTGAAAAAGCTGCAACGCTGATGTTTTCATTCAACAGATGATTTCTCTCTAGATTTCATTATATTGTCATGACTCACTTGTTTTTTTATACATTTGTTTATATGAATAAGTGCTTCTCCCTCTCTTCTGTGGGCACACACAGTGGGTGGAGCATGATCTATTTAACGTCACTGTTGTGAGAACGTCTGCAGCGAGCCGGATGTTCTCCTCATCAGAACCCATGTCCAATAGAAATCAGTCGCTGCCTTCTTCTCTCTAATGTCCAGATACGATCATTTCTGTAAATAAGTTGTAATATTTGTGCCTCACCAGCTGATCTTTTCACCTGTAAGAAAATATGATTCCTGAGGACGACTTCTCTACATTTCTGTGACCTTGGTGCTCACACTGTACAGAACAGCTGGTTCCTGCATTGAATATAAGAACATTATCCCAGGTTGGTTTGTTTTGTTTTATCCAAGATGACCATGTGCTCAAGAGGAGGGAAGCAGCGCTGTGAGCAAGTCCACTACCACAAAAAGAAAGCTTTCTCAATTAAAGCTCCTCCAGTGTAAAGGTGTGTGTCCATGTGTAGTGTGATTATAGATCAGCTCTAGCTTCTATATTAATACTGTGAAAGTATCAAAGCCTCAGTCCACAGAGAAATGCACACAGCCTGTATTCAGAAACTGAGCCTTAAAACCAGCCGTCAGGACTTCTGGAACTTTGTGATGTCACAACAAAGCAGTCACCAAGCCCCGCCCACCTGGACCCACCATCCAAACCTTGCAGGATTTGTTTTCTCTGAGTGTTTTTACCTGAAATCTGCTTTATTTTTATTGGATCATTCAGAAAACAGTCAGCCAATCAGAAGAGAGGCTCAGGGCCTCCTCTCTTCTGATTGGCTCACAGACCTGTTGTTACTAGAGCTGCAGAGAGAAGCCTGAGAGAGGAGATGTGAAACTACACTGAGATGAACCACAAAAATATTTTCTATGGATCAACACTTCAAATAAAACACAGAAGAAGAAGAAAATATGGAGCTTTAAAACTTTCAGCCTCAACATGTAAAATACTACGTCATTAATATTGTGGGAAATCGTAACATTTCTTGAAGCCACGTCTTTGTGTCGGCTCAGGCTTCGTCCCCTCGGCACCAGCAGTAACACACATACATAACAAAATGCATGCTGCCAAAACAATGGGCTGTTCTTATCTTAATTTATTCCTATTATACCCTGAGGATGGAGTTTAACTGGTTCTCTGTCTCTCTCTCTCTCACACACACACACCTCACAGCTGGGACACGCGCCGCCTTCACACTGAAGACCTTCTTCACATTCCTCATGTTGTCAGCAGCTGCTTTGAGTCTCGTTTCCACTAAATCAAAGTGACTCTCCCGACACAGTCCCGATATTTCAACCTGTTTGATATTTTCAGTGAATGAAAGATGATTTCCAGCTTCAGTAAGTCGCCCACAGTTTTATTATGATTAGAAACTGGATGACGTGAAAAAGCTGCAACGCTGATGTTTTCATTCAACAGATGATTTCTCTCTAGATTTCATTATATTGTCATGACTCACTTGTTTTTTTATACATTTGTTTATATGAATAAGTGCTTCTCCCTCTCTTCTGTGGGCACACACAGTGGGTGGAGCATGATCTATTTAACGTCACTGTTGTGAGAACGTCTGCAGCGAGCCGGATGTTCTCCTCATCAGAACCCATGTCCAATAGAAATCAGTCGCTGCCTTCTTCTCTCTAATGTCCAGATACGATCATTTCTGTAAATAAGTTGTAATATTTGTGCCTCACCAGCTGATCTTTTCACCTGTAAGAAAATATGATTCCTGAGGACGACTTCTCTACATTTCTGTGACCTTTGTGCTCACACTGTACAGAACAGCTGGTTCCTGCACTGAATATAAGAACATTATCCCAGGTTGGTTTGTTTTGTTTTATCCAAGATGACCATGTGCTCAAGAGGAGGGAAGCAGCGCTGTGAGCAAGTCCACTACCACAAAAAGAAAGCTTTCTCAATTAAAGCTCCTCCAGTGTAAATGTCTGTGTCCATGTGTAGTGTGATTATAGATCAGCTCTAGCTTCTACATTAATACTGTGAAAGTATCAAAGCCTCAGTCCACAGAGAAATGCACACAGCCTGTATTCAGAAACTGAGCCTTAAAACCAGCCGTCAGGACTTCTGGAACTTTGTGATGTCACAACAAAGCAGTCACCAAGCCCCGCCCACCTGGACCCACCATCCAAACCTTGCAGGATTTAGTTTCTCTGAGTGTTTTTTACCTGAAATCTGCTGTATTTTTATTGGATCATTCAGAAAACAGTCAGCCAATCAGAAGAGAGGCTCAGGGCCTCCTCTCTTCTGATTGGCTCACCGACCTGTTGTTACTAGAGCTCCAGAGAGAAGCCAGAGAGAGGAGATGTAAAACTACACTGAGATGAACCACAAAAATATCTTCTATGGATCAACACTTCAAATAAAACACAGAAGAAGAAGAAAATATGGAGCTTTAAAACTTTCAGCCTCAACATGTAAAATACTACGTCATTAATATTGTTGGAAATCGTAACATTTCTTGAAGCCACGTCTTTGTGTCGGCTCAGGCTTCGTCCCCTCGGCACCAGCAGTAACACACATACATAACAAAATGCATGCTGCCAAAACAATGGGCTGTTCTTATCTTAATTTATTCCTATTATACCCTGAGGATGGAGTTTAACTGGTTCTCTGTCTCTCTCTCTCTCTCTCACACACACACACACACACACACACACACACACACACACACACACACACACACACACACACACACACACACACACCTCATTAACCCGAAGAGAAGCTCTTAGCACACAGGAAGCTTTCCACTCCATTAGCCAGTATCATTATTGCAGGTACTTGGATAGTAAATGGGTGTGTGTTTGTGTGTGTGTGTGTGTGTGTGTGTGTGTGTGTGTGTGTGTGTGTGTGTGCGCGTTCTCAGACGGTGAAACATGTCTGACTGTCAGAACAAATAAAATGAAGAGCTGAGAGATGCATGATGGGTAATGTGAACAGGAAGAGGAAGCGGCATCCTAATAAAACTTCGCACACACATTTCCCAGCAGCCACCTCTGCTTCTGTCATGATCCTATTGTGTGAAGATAATAAAAAAAAAAATGTGTCAATTAAACACTAAAACTCATCTTAAACTCATCAGCAGTATTTTATAAGCTCTCACCTTTTCGTCCCAGGTGCTCCTCTACAGCACGACACCACACCTGTCCACGAGAACGAGAACAGTCCTCTGCGGACTTTGTGGCTCTACGACATCACATGACTCCTCCTACACTTCAAAGTTAATATGATGTCATTATTAAAATTGGATGTTTGAAACAAAAGAGAAGAAGAAAACTCCAGCGACTCTCACAGGATTAAAACGTGTGTTTCAGCTCGTGGCGTTCAACAGCGTCATCATCACCTTCGTCACGATCTTTTTCATCTTTAGACTTGCACCTTGGAAGAAGGTGAAGTTTTTCTGGGAGGATCAAATCTAAGACACTGGAATTAGCCTTATTAATTACACCTGATTACCTTTGCATGTTTCCGTCAGAAACAGAGCAGCGTGGACGTTTTATCGTCCAGAGACGTGGAAGACGAACGTCTCTTCAGTGTTTGGAGGAACCAGTTCTCCAGTATTCCCTGGTGTTCTAGTTTGATCGGCTGACTTCTGAGCTAATTATCAATCTGTGTGTTGCTTGGATACGAGATGCTGAAATTTCATCTCATCAGAAACTCGTTAACTTCACGCCAGACGGGGCGCAGATCTCACACTGTTAGCTTTGTTAGCTCCTACGCAGGTAGCAACGCCCCACAGTTTAATAGCAGGGTTCAAGTTAGCAGCATATCTATACATCTTCCTTTGTCTCTGTGGGTGTCTCTCTCTGTCTCACACACACACACACACACACACACACACACACACACAACATGGGACCGTGTCACACACACTCCACTGATCACACTATTGAATTTTGGTGAAAACTGTTGACGAAACCAATAAGTTGTTGCTTTTTTCCCCCTCACTCTCTCCAACCATCTTTCCTCTCCATTTCCTCACACTACATCTCTCCACATCCATGCTGACACACACACACACACACACACACACACACACACACACACACACACACACACACAGAGTTTCATTCACAAAAGCAGTCGGTGTTCTCAGGGGGAGGCTGGTGAAGCAAACTGCAGCAGCAGAAGAAGAAGAAGAAGAAGAAGAAGAAGAAGAAGAAGATAAGCACAGCGCGTCTATTCAGCAAATTCACATCAGTTTAATGAGTCGAGAGACAAATGAGTGTCAGGATGAGACTCCCCCCCCTCCCTCGTGCGTTTGGAGCCCGCAGGTCGTCTGTGCAGCAGGTAATTATGACATCATAGTTAGGTTTTGTCACTAGGCGACATCTAGTGGTCGTAGTGGTGATGACAGGAGCGGAGGGGAAAGTGTCGGTGACGTATAAAGAGAGACAGAGTCCAGGTCAGGAGGAGGTGGTGGTGGAGGGATGAGTGTGACACAGGAGAGCTGTGTGTTCAATTCCCGTGTGAAACCAGCAGTTTATGTTGTAACCATGACAACACAGATTGTCAAATCATGAAGAACTTATTTTAACCCAAACCACCATCTTCCCCTGAACCTAACGGAGCCAGAGGTCCAGTCCGTCGCTCCGCGTGTCAGCATCTCCTGCAACCGCGAACAACCGTAGAGCTTGTTTGTTCCTGATACAGCGACCCTCGCCTTGGTTGCCATGGTTACGATAATAAACACGCCTCAGCACCTACAGCCTGCTGCAGTATTTAAACACCGGTTCAAAGCTTCACTCTGCACCAGACCGTTCAGTCTCCCTCTCAGTGATGGACTCTGCAGCTCGACCCAGTCCAGCCTCGCCCGGCCCAGTCCGGCCTCACCCGGCCTGCACTCTGTCTGCCCATGAGCCAACAGTCAATAAATCTGCATTTCAAACTGCTACCTGCCTCGTTATACTGCTAGTTTGTCTCTAATCAAGGAATTTACAACAGAATATGATTTTTATACCCTCTGGTGAAGAGCGGACTCTTATTTTGAAAGGTTTCTCTGCCTGTCTGCTCAGGTAGAAAAGAGGATAAAATTCTCCCATTGATTTTCTTCAGTCTTTGAAATTCCTAGATCTTTATAAAATTCAATTTAAGTGCGACTCCTAAAGGCAAGTCCATGAAATATTCCTCACAGAGCACGAAACTAACAGGAGAACAAGTCCGTCACCGCGTAACGTTAATACGAATTTTAAGAGTCGTACAGACTGAGGTCCATTTATATTCAAGAAATGTCACTGAAGCAGAAACATGCTCCATAACAAACCACTTCATAAACCGCCAGGATGTAAAAACACAACATCCGACATCATCCCTCCTCAAAATCAGCCTCTCGATTCTGCCACAGTTTTCATCCCTTCATTTTCATTTTGTCATTTTAAATTGTTAAAACTTTCCTCCACATGTTCTAGAAGAAGGAGTTTTAATCAGCTGAGAGCGACAGACTGAGAACCTCAAATCCGCTCAAATATTAGAAATGATAAAGCAATACTGTAATAGTGTTAAAAAAAATAAAAAAAAACCCAACATGAAATGATTGAAAAGCTCCGGAGAGGAGAAGAATAAAACAACAGAATGATGGATGGAACCACGGAAAGTTCAGCTTTTTCAATTTCAGAATCCTTCTCCGGCGAGTTCTCCGCAGACGGACGGAGGCCATGAAAGCTCCGCGGCCTCTTTTAGTTTTAGTCTCCGAGGACAGAAGCAGTAAAAAACAATCCCTTTGTGTTTCATAAATAAAAGCACATGAATAAGACGAAGCAAACATCAGAACTGCTACTTTTTTCTCTTCTTTTTTCTTTACCTTTTTTTCGAGCGTTAAGTCTCGTCATTGTGCTGAGACAGGAAGCTGGTTCTTCCTGTGACTTTGAACAGAGCGGCGCCGCTGTAGGTCAAACAATCATTTTTATTTTACTTATAAGCAGAAAAACACAGGAGTCCTGTTCCACTCTGCTGCTCAGCCTCTCTTCTTCTTCTCTCCGAACTCGTTCATCATAATCACATTGAGGTCTGTGAACACAGAGTATTAAACGGTTGATTTTTAGCTGCATTAATGAAAAACAAACAGTGACAAAACAAACGCAGGAGGGAAAGTGAGGCAGCGAATCCCACAGATTCATCACGGAACAAGATCAAGATCACAGCAAAGCTAAAGAGACAAAAAGAGACGGAGCGTGAAGGGAAAAGGTCAAATAAGAAAATAAATTAACTGGAATTTAAAGGTAAATTAAATGAATTAAAGAGGCTCTGGTGGGTAATGCATTTATAGGAAGGAGAGTTCATTCACAGCTTTGACAAATGCAGGGAGTTAAAGAAGAAGACAAACAGCAAACCGTCGCTCTCATTTGTATTCACAGTCACACGACTGAAGCGTGGATCATTTTGAGTCATGAAGTCGTACTTCGTGGGACTGTGCTGAGCGTGACGTGTTCAAAGCTGTGAAGAAGAAGTTGTCAAATTAGTTGCATTAAATGACACTTGTCAAATCCTGTCTCTCACACTCCGGGGTGGGGGGGGGGGGTGGGGGGGTATGTGTAAACACTCGTCGCTGTTTTTCTGCAGGGTGGCAAAAGTCGACCGTGAACCGTGAAACCCCTTGAACCCCGACCCGAGCCCCGAGGCGGCGGCGTCGCTCTGCTGTCTCCCACTAACTGCACTGATTGACAGAGCGGCGTGGCCCCGCCCGCCCTCCACACTGTGTTTCATACCTGACGAAGCAGAGACAGCAGCCATCAATCAAACTGTCTGGACAAACATGAATATGAATCAGCGAGCGAGGCGGCTGTCTGCTGAGCTCCAATTACAGACCAACAAACTTCATTTACATTTACCGGTAAATCTTTCTGCTGTTTGACAACCAGCAGATTCACAAACAAAACCACTGCACTGCATTTAAGAGAAAAATCTAATTCATCAGTACAAAACAGATTTAAACAACATGTTTAATGTATATGGAATAGTGGTTAAAGGACCCATCTCTGTCCATGTGTAGTGTGATTATAGATCAGCTCTAGCTTCTATATTAATACTGTGAAAGTATCAAAGCCTCAGTCCACAGAGAAATGCACACAGCCTGTATTCAGAAACTGAGCCTTAAAACCAGCCGTCAGGACTTCTGGAACTTTGTGATGTCACAACAAAGCAGTCACCAAGCCCCGCCCACCTGGACCCACCATCCAAACCTTGCAGGATTTGGTTTCTCTGAGTGTTTTTACCTGAAATCTGCTGTGTTTTTATTGGATCACTCAGAAACCAGTCAGCCAATCAGAAGAGAGGCTCAGAGCCTCCTCTCTTCATAAATCTGATATTTGGTGACGCTCTTATTTTGACATATGCACAATATAACATGAGGAGAACCAATAGAGTACTGCTACTAATAAAGATCAATGATATCAGTAAGCACTTCACAAGTGTTTGCACCATTACGTAATCATACATGTAAATCAGATCATAGATGGATCTAATATTGTATCAGCTTTTATTTTGGCGGCTGCACAGAGAAGATATCTGTAGGTCCTCAGAAGAGAGAAAACCATTAATAAAGATGAATGATTTCAGATTCCTATTCTCCTAATAAAGGGCTATAAAGCTGAAAATCAATAACCACTCATGGGTAAACGATTAGTTATAATAAAGAGAAGTTGTTTACAGCAGATTATGAGCACAACAACATTCAGAGAGCTCATCACATTTCCAATAAACAAATGAAAAACACTAGAGCAGCGAGAGCAGACAGATGACGTTTAGCACTGCTGACTCCATTAAAGCTCACAAACACACACTCAGCAACAAACATGAAACTACAGCTGAAAATTAAAGCTGTTCCAACAACATGAACCGGATCAACAGCAGCAACATCTGTGTGAAGTGTCGGGACGGAGATGGAGCCTCAGCATCCATTAACGCTCACGGCTCATATAACAACATGGAAATGACACAAACAAATTAAGATGAGCTTCATGTGCACAAATGACATTCTCACATAGATGCTACAAGTTACAGATGTCCCCTGAATGCCTCAAAAGCAGACTATCAGTAGATTTACAGATGTCCCCTAAACGCAGCATACACAGACTGTCAGTAGACAGTACAATTTACAGATGTCCCCTGAATGCATCACATGCAGACTATCAGTAGATTTACAGATGTCCCCTAAACGCCTCATATGAAGACTCAGTAGACAGTACAATTTACAGATGTCCCCTGAATGCATCACATGCAGACTGTTAGTAGATTTACAGATGTGCCCTAAACGCCTCATACGCAGACTGTCAGTAGGAAGTACAATTTACAGATGTCCCCTAAACGCAGCATACACAGACTGTCAGTAGAAAGTACAATTTACAGATGTCCCGTAAATGCCTCACACGCAGGTACATGCTAGCTACAGCACAGGGGCCACACTAAAGGGGGTTGTGTCTTTATGGGAGGTCTAAGGGGGTTTATACTTGTCAGTGCAAAATGTACCAATATGAGGGGCCATCAGGGGCCCCCTTTTCCCTTTGGGGGCCCCAAACATTTGCCTGTTGGCAAGTTGTTTTTTTTTTAAACTCAGTAAATATATGTTTTACTCTAATGTGAATCTTTTATTTTGAAAAGAAATTCTCCTTCCACATAAAAACTGGAATAACTACAGTCCGTTGTTAAAAACCTCAGACGGAGGCTTCAGGTGCTCAGAGACGTGTGGGAAAATATCAGACTGTGAGTTTATCAGCATCTGTCGGGATGAAGTAAAGTTCAAATACTTCTCTATTTTACAACGTCAGCAGGATTGTGGAGAGAGATGGAGAGACAGATACAGAAGAGAGGAGGGAGGATGCTGAGGGGGAGAGAGAGAGAGAGATGAAGAGAAAGCGAGAGTCAGCTGAGAGAACAAGAGCAGAGAGAGAGAGAGAGAGAGAGAGAGAGAAGAAGAAAGACCATAAAAATCAATTGTTATAAAAAGCTCTATTTTTACTCCAGTCTTAATCACTGTTTCAGCGCACACACACACACACACACACACACACACACACACACACACACACACACACACACACACACACACACACACACACACACTCCTCCAGCCTGTATCCAGTATGTACTAACACACATTAGGAGTATTGGTCCCTGGTGCTCTGTACTTGGTTTGGTTAATGGTTCAGTGACTGAGAGCTTCTACACAGGATTTAATTAAAACCCTAGTGTGTGTGTGTGTGTGTGTGTGTGTGTGTGTGTGTGTGTGTGTGTGTGTTTCTAGACTTTTTGGCTGGTTCTAGGGTTAGGGTTTTTGCATGAGGCTTTGTCAACAAGTGTCCTCACAACTTCAGAATGACCAACAGGTGTGTGTGTGTGTGTGTGTGTGTGTGTGTGTGTGTGTGTGTGTGTGCATGTGTTGATCCATATCCATATTCCAATAAAGGATTTTTAGTTTCGTGCCCTGGATTAGTTTCTGACTGTCGTGGTACAGGTTCAACTTTCACAAGCCTTATTACACTGGACAGTTTTTTCTTGTTTATTTCCTCAAAAACGACAAAATTTTTATATAAATTAAGTTTATTAACGATAAAATTCCAAAACAAAGTGTAAAAGTTGCTGTAATGAGCTGGAATGAAGTTGACTGGGTGATGATTTTATACTTCTACTTTTATACTGTATACTTCTACTATGTCTTGTACTTTACTATTTTGAATTGGTTTCCCTTCAGGTTTATCTCTTGCACACTCTCTCTCACACACACACACACACACACACACACACACACACACACACACTGCTGCTCCAAGTATTTATTACGTTGGAGAAAGCAATCTCACCTAAAGGTCCATTTAATGGATTTTCTTCTCCTGATCTTTCGACTCTTCGTCTCTACCGCACTAAAATCTGAAAGTTCATAGTTTGACCTTTGAGAAAAACAATCTCACCATAACAAAATCTCTGTTCTGGAGCTTTTGACTGTATCGCATCATCTTCATCACCTGATGGAGATCAAAGGGGGAAAAAAATATCATATGATAGAAAGGTCCAGAACAGCTACTAAATGGACCTTGTCTCCTCAGCTTCTGTTTCTCAGCAATTTATGTTGAACTCCAATTATTTAATTATTGATGAGAAATGATGGTTCATACATTTTCCCTTCGTTAAGAACATTGTTACGTGTCAGGAAGGAAAAAAACATCCAACGTACGATTGCAGCTTTCATGTGGACGCTTGTGTGTGTGTGTGTGTGTGTGTGTGTGTGTGTGCGCGTGTGTGTGTGTGTGTGTGGTGTGTGTGTGTGTGTGTGTGTACTCCCTCAGCTCGGCTTGAAGCAGATTGAATGTGAGATCTTAAAGATTCTCCAGAGACAAAGCGATGCAGCTTCAACCTGATCAGCTCTGAGTACTGACTGACTGACTGACTGTCTGACTGACTGTCTGTCTGTTCTAACTGACTGTTTTCTGACTGCCTGCTGCAGCCCTGAGCTCTGACTGACTGACTGACTGACTGACTGACTGACTGTCTGTCTGTTCTAACTGACTGTTTTCTGACTGCCTGCTGCAGCCCTGAGCTCTGACTGACTGACTGACTGACTGACTGACTGACTGTTTTATTGAAGTAGCAGGTTAAACAGCAGCAGCGTGAGTCGCCTTCAGCTCTTCTTTCTTCTTTCTCTTTTACATTTCTCTTCCTTTCTCATTCATCCTTCTTTCTTTTGTCTCTGACTCCTGCAGCAACATCTCTCCCCCCTCCCTCCTCATCCCTCCATCCTTCCTCCTCTCACTCCTCTCCTCCCCCTCCCTTGATCACACAAACTGAGGCTATTTTCATTTCTTTTGTCTTCTATCCTTTCTTCTCTCTTCCTCTTCATCTCCCTCTCTAACACACAACCTCCAGCTGAGTTTAACCTGCATTTCTCTTTTCTTTGTTTCCCGCCTGTTTACAGACGGCAGGAGTCCAGAGGGATTCAGGTATATGTGCATTTTTCTTTACATCCTTCAGATTCATGTTCCTTGTTCTAAAACACACTGTAGCCCCGGGCCGTCTGCTGCAGCAACAGGCTGCAAGAACTGCTTTAATAATGCAGCAGATATACACTGCAACTAGCTTACCGACTGACTGACTGGCTGGCTGTTATATATGATGCTGTATGCTTCTGTGCTAACCTGAAACTTTATCCTGTAAATGACTCTTTAATAATGAAACAGCCTCCGGCTCCTGACTGACACAGTGACGGATGAAAGGATCGTTCAGGCGGAGAAACGACTGACTGAACCAACGTCTAGTTAATGCAACAAAATATAGTATTAGAGCAAAAACAGTAATAATGTCGGAGTTATTTTGTTCACACACATGCTCCATCTTTTTCTGCACATGAATGAAATGAACCGAAAGAGCGGGATAAAAACTGAAAATGGAAATTGAAACTATCCCTCCTGAAACTGGCAAAAGATCAGGACTGTTAGTGTAGTTAGCATCATTTCAGAACTATTAGCGTAGTTAGCATCATTTCAGAACTATTAGCGTAGTTAGCATCATTTCAGAACTATTAGTGTAGTTAGCATCATTTCAGAACTATTAGCGTAGTTAGCATCATTTCAGAACTATTAGCGTAGTTAGCATCATTTCAGAACTATTAGCGTAGTTAGCATCATTTCAGAACTATTAGTGTAGTTAGCATCATTTCAGAACTATTAGCGTAGTTAGCATCATTTCAGAACTATTAGCGTAGTTAGCATTTTTTCAGGATGGTTAGCGTAGTTAGCATCTTTTACTTGTTTAGGCTGTTTGTTAGCTTGTAACTGGCAGTGGCTGACACAGTGTTAGTGGTTGTGCTAACGCTAATTCACTCTCTCTGTTCTGACAAGGTTTCAGGTGTATTTAGCCCCGCCCCCTGGGCGACAGGATTGGTTCCTCAGGTTTGTGACGTATGAA